>NW_004797487.1:998444-999871 GCF_000002075.1 Aplysia californica | reverse complement strand
CACACACACACACACACACATGTGCGATCGATCTTTCATCCCTTAATCGCCCTATGTTGATGTCAATCCCACCCCAGCCCCCCACCCCTCTCCTCTCCTCATTTCCACTCGGAGTAAATACCCAAAGCGCACCGTGTGGATAGGTGGAAGGAATGAGGGATGCGTAATGTGATAAAGGGTTCTGCCTTCCTTAGATCTGCGATCGTTTCCATCTGAAACCATGTCGTCCGTGAATATTTTCCGGATGAGAGGCTGCTGCAGTACGACATGTTGGGGTAGAATTTAATAATCAATGTAATAATATCGGTACGTCTATCACACTAGTTTTGGAGTTTCAGAGGTACAAGGTGTTGGCTTACTTGTAGGCCTATTGTGTGTTATCAGCTTCACCTACTGGGGTCAGACAGGGTGGTTGGAGGGTGCCACGTGTAGGTCCGACTTGTTTTCTTTCGGTGTTGTTTCTGTCTGCGTGAATTGCCTGTTCCTAGCTAGCTCTGAATGACCGTTATCGTATCGATGTTGTTTCTCTTTATTCCAACAAGAAGAAATAGTCTAAGATCAGAATATATCTCCACTTCTGCCCCCCAACCCCCCCCCCATCCCCCCATCTCCTCCTCCCCTCACATACATACACTTTTTAAAACCCGCTGTAGATCAGCTATGGCAGCTCTGTACACCGAGAGTGCATTTGTAATTTCTGTGATTTATCTCATCGTGTCAAAAGAGACGTTAACGTGGCTCATGAAAAAGAATAAAATTTAATTTGATTAAAACAAACAAGCAAGCAATCAAACAAACCGTAGACAATTCAACAGATCTCCCAAATACATGTAGATCGACAA
This sequence comes from Aplysia californica, assembly GCF_000002075.1. NCBI lineage: Eukaryota > Metazoa > Mollusca > Gastropoda > Aplysiida > Aplysiidae > Aplysia > Aplysia californica. Next base: position 999,029 of record NW_004797487.1, on the reverse strand, counting down.
GAACAGGACTGCGCACCCGAGTACATTCGTGATCTCAGCTATTATTGACCTAGAATTGTTGTCTGTCGAGTGGGGCGTTAAATTAAATTGGTCTGAGAAGAAGTAGTAGAAAGAAAGAGAAAGCATCCTTCAGTACATCATCTGTAAGATCAGTGATGGCCCCATTCTGTCTAATGATCATGGGTAGAAGATTAATAGAAAAAGACTTCAATCAGTTTATTATCTATAGATCAAACGTGACACTTTCTCATACCTGGGTACACAATTTGTAAGCTGGTCGACTGACCGCAAAGTGTTCAGTGGGGCGATAAAGTAAATGTGGTAGGTTTTTTCCTCCTATCACTAAATTGCCGTTGTCATATCGATGTGCTTCATTCACTGTGCTCTATACAAGAATTGGTGTGAGAACAAGAGATAAGGAGGAAAAAACACCTCTGCAGTAAATCAGTGTATAGATCAGCAATGGCAGTACGGCATACCTGTTAGCGTTTATAATCTCTGCGATTGAATCATCTTACGTGGTTCGTTTGGCCCGCTCCCAGTGGCTGTAGAGTACGCGCGGTATTTATCTCGTTTCTCCCCCCC
>NW_004797487.1:992404-993747 GCF_000002075.1 Aplysia californica | reverse complement strand
GTCTGTCTGTCTGTCTCTCTCTGTCTCTCTCTGTGTCTCTCTCTTCTCCTCTCGCCCTCTCTCCCTCCCCTATCTCTCTTTCGATACGATACTTTCCTCTAAAATACCCCCCTCCCCCACACACGCATTCCTACCTCTGCCCCCCTCACCAAAAGCCGTTTATCCGCTATTTCTTGCCTTGTTGTACCCGGTCTCAGTTTCATCAGGTAACCACCGATGCTTTCTTTTAATCCCGCTTGGATCTCAAGTGTGAGCTCGTGTTTCCTGGAATGTTGCTATGTTTCTGCCTCTGGGTCTCATTTGTCTGTCAGTGTACCTAAATTTAACTCCTTCGATATGGGCTCTTCTGTCCGTCGTGAGACTTTATTAGACTTTTGGAGATTTAAGCAGCTATCAGGGTTTTTTAAAAATTGTCTCTCTCTATCTCTTCTTCATTTCTCTCTGGCTTGTCATTTATTCTTTTTTGTGTTTAATTTTTTAAAAATGAAAATAAATTCTTTCCATTCTCCCCCCCCCCTCCCCCTCTCTCCCTCTTAGTCTTTCATTCTTGTGTAGGGGCATCTTTGTGTGTTTGTGCGTGTGTTTGTACATGTGTGTTTGTGTGTGTGGGTGTGTACATCCTATGGTACTTGGTACGTCTGTATGTATTGGCATGTGGGTCATTTTTGTGTGTGAGTGCTTCCTACTTTTTTGGTGGGTCACGCCTTTGTTGTTTTGCTCTTATCTTTATTTCACTACCTCAGAATTACAAAGTTCTAATGTGACCGTTTTGGCCGTATCGAGTTACTAAGACCAAGTTCTTTACATATATGCTTTATCAAAATCGTAAGAATAATCAGAGTCGTTATCTAGATATTCAAAGAATGGCTTGAGAAAAGGTTTGAGACATTGTGAAATCAAAGAGTTTGATGGCAACTTTCTTAAAACTAGGTACTGAGCAGATGGGTAGAACTTTGGAATTTTGTTGTTTGTTTGTGTTGTCATCGAACCTGTTTACCCAGTGTTTGTTTGTTTGTATGTTTGTTTGTTTGTATGTTTGTGTGAGGGATTCAGTGGCCGCCGTGCCCCGCGGGTCTCTCCCAGATTACAGGTGTGTGTGTGTGGGAGCAGTCTAGATTATCCCTCTTATCGCTGAGGCGGTCTGACTTAAGACTTTACCTCACTACTTGCTTTCACCTTACCTTTACTGCCGCCACACCTCAATCGGGGCTGCACGAACAAGCGATCGTGCATGCGAGGGCACACATACGTTCTCACAAATACAAGCACTCTTATACACATGCATGTTATAAACAAACATATACACACCCACCCTCTCACTCATACACTCACTCTCTAACCCC
>NW_004797487.1:982519-988803 GCF_000002075.1 Aplysia californica | reverse complement strand
ACACACACACACACGCACAAATACACGTCGTCGTGATTTAGCGTCTTCCCCCTTTCTCGTCAGCGTAGCTGATTTCTTGTAGTGCAGTACAGTTTGTCTCGGCGACTGGCTGGCTGTCTGTTGTTAGCTGGGGACTTCTTTAATGAAGGTAATGGAGGGTTGTTGTGGCTTTATACTGCGCACGCACATAGTGACTCAAGGGAGTAGTAGCGTATACCCCAGACATGTTACTGTTACAGCTGGAGGTAGTATAGTATGTGAAGACTGTGTTCATTCTTATTAATATCATTTTGTGGAGGAAGGAAGTGTTGTGTCTCTTTCGAATGTTCTTTCATGGACGAAGCGTTGCATGCAACTATTTTGTCTTACAAACGATTCATTTTTAAACTGTAGGTTGTTTTATCGTGACGGACTGATGTTGCTTTCTGGACATAGGTTGTGTCGAGCGCTAGTCTTCAAAATGCTGGGTGTAGACATTACCGGGCGTTGAACTGTACGCGGAACGTCCGGGACTGCGTAAAGATTTGTGTAAGACGAGATAAGTTTGGATTAGTCCAACACACAAGATAAGTGAGAATTTGTGTAATACAAGATAGGCGAGGCTGGACATTGTTGTTGTAGTTGTGGTGGCGGCGATGGTTGTGATGGAAGCATCGCACAAAGTACGGGCTTGGACATGCTGTGAACACCGTGTTGTTGTGTGGTTGGGTACACTGCGATAGACGACGTGCTGTGGTATACGTACCGTAAACACTGTCATTCTGTGAGCAGGAAGCCGATGGTCATTGACCGTTCGGACTACGAGGCTGGAGCCGAGTTGTATGCTCGTTTTTTATTATGTTCTTCTTTGGATATTCCCTTTTTAAAATCGTCGTCTCGTGTTCTGTTGCGGAAATGAGATGTTTGAATTGAACTTTGAGGCGTTATATGTCCCCGAGAGTGTTAAAGTGACTCAGAAACAAGCAGGGGAGACCGGGAGTACGGCACCCCCCGTGTCCTCCGAGGGGGACTGGACGTGTAAAGTAATGGAGTGACCCTGGAAGTGACGACATAGTTCTGTGTTCAGTTTGGCGGTAGTGTTGAGAGTAAACGAACGGCGTGTGTGGGTGTGTTGCTGAAATGTGGGTTGTACCCAGAGTATTTCTATCCTTTTAAAATTTTCGTTGCCTTAGCCTCGGGGCCGGTTGGGAAAGACAGAATGTGCTTGTAAAGTGAAAAGTTTCGCCGCCAGACCGCGATATATGTGTTAATGTTACCTTGAAATTGTCTTATATTCAGTGTCAAGAAAGGCGTTGGAGTTTAGCCGAAACAAGAATAGTATCTTGGTGTGGTTGTTGAATATCTCCTCAGGCGAAAGAGACGTATAATCTGTATAATAACCCTGTCTGCCCCCCCCCCCCCCACTCCCAAAACCGCGCGATTGAGTGTACCTGTGTCTCTCTGTGACATGTTTGTGTGTGGCCCCGTGGTAGTGGCTTGTGGCTCAAGGCATGGGATGTATTCTCGACCTGCTCATGTCATCGGACCCGGACGCTGGTGTTATGGAGAGGAGTGAACCCGAACTCTCTGTGTCGGATGTACCTGAAAATAGCGCCGTCTCTACTGCTCTAATTGACCGTGGTTCTGATTCTACAAGAACTGAACCGTCACCCGACTGGCGCTCTGTCGAGGGGGAAGTGATGGGAGTTCTACGTAATGATAACGAGGTTGATGTGAATAAAAACAGAGTGTTGAGTTCTGATAGTAAAAGTAAGGGGAGCGAAGGGAAGCTGTCGGGGCCCGAAGTGAATGTGTCGGATCTTCTCGGTGTATCCGAGGTTAATGTGTCGGGCCCTGTTGGTGAGTCAGAAGTGAAGGTGTCGGGGCCGGGTAACGTGTCAGAAGTGACTGTGCCTGACAACAATAAGAACGCAAGAGAGACATTGTCTCATGAGGCTACGTCGAGGGGTGCAGCACACGTAACACACTTATCCCCTCCGTGTGTTGGCGAGTCGTGGTCGGTGCCACCACTGTCACCGGCAGCGATATCACAGGATCTCTACCGCGCCGGAGGAGGGAATCTCAACGAGGCGATAAGAGCACGGGAGTTTAGTGAAGAGTCAGTTTTGGCTCCTCCGTGGTCTGAAGTTGGCCTAACTAGTTCGGCTGAGGAAGAGACGACGAGAAAGCAAGAAGAAAGTCGCAACGGATTTGTCGCTGTTTCCGAAATGTCGACGGCAAAACGACATAGCGGTGATGTCGCTTCACAAGGACTAACAGGGTCTGAGGCGCGCGTAGGTCGGAACACAGAGGAGGAGACTAGTATACGCCTCGCTCGAGTTGCCGAGAACTTGTCTAGAGCAGTGTCGGTGCCGGCGTCACCAACACCCTTCTGGGGCCACCGAGACGACACAGGCGAAGAGATGGTGGACTTAAACTTTCGGCAAAGATCGATGTCCGATCTAACCGACGTCTCCTCGCGTGACCTTTTCATGATGGAAGCCTCTACGCCTAAGTTGGGCGGTTCTTTCCCGTCGCTTCCACTGCTCACCCCGCTGCCCGCCCCGCCCCCTCTACTGCTTACCCCCCTTGTTCCGCCTGTGCCACTGCCCATCCCTCTCGCTCCGTGCGTGCCATCTGTCCTTCTGACCGTCCCGGCTGCGTCACCAGCACAAGGGCTGTTTGTTGTTCCTCCCGGTGGTGGCGCTGGTGGTGGGTTGGGTAGAGGGATCGCCCCAGTGGGCGGAGGGATGGGAGGTCGCGGTGTGTCCCAACCGCCTAATCTTCCCACTATCCCGTCCTCACCTTTGTCTCCACGGTCTTACCAATACGACGAGCTCCCGGTGTCGTCGCTGGGTGACGGTGACGAAAAGTGGGATGGCAGCAAAGGCGTTTCCGAAACTTCGAACGACACACCCGCTAGTATGTCGTCATCGTCCCCGAGATCTACGCCACTTCGCCTTCCGCACACTTTGCCGGAGAGCGTTGTTGGTGAGATGGAGAACCAGGAATCGCCCGCAGCCTCCCCCGGGGGCGTTTACCGTCCTGTATTAGTGGTAGGTCCGCCGTTATTGGAGGAATCGAAGTCACGTGGTGAGGGAGATGAGTCGTCTCCAGCGCTCACGGCCACCGGTGGGTCTGTCGGGGTCAACCAGCCCGTGAATGACTCGGATGTCCAGCCTACAGCTGGTGATCCCGCTGATGACAGTGACGACGATGTGGATGAAGAGGAAGACGCGCGTGTGGCCGAGGCTTACAGAAGGACCGTCATGTCGTCACAGAACGGGTTCCGCCGGCATAGCGTGGATTCGAACATCGGCCGCACACGGACCCCGACTTTTGTGAGGACGTACCGTGAAGCGAAGTGGTTGCGTGTTCGCCTCCCGTCCGCTCCCAACGCTCTCGCTGCTATCAGCGATGAGGCTGAGTCAACGCCAGACGACAATGAGAAGACAGTAGCTGCTGGAGTGAGTGCGACGGATGGTGGTGGTGGTGGTGGCAGTGCGTCTCTCGGTCACCACGGCGACGATGTTGTGTCTGGTGTTCCCCGCCCACAAGTCAACGGGAAACACATTGTGGTGAGCCGCGTGAACATATTCCGGCAGAGCGGACATCCGCCTCACGACCCCCGGGGCGGCAGCGTGTGCGGTCGGCGTCTGTCCGCTGGGAATGTCGTGCCGCTCACCGGATCGCACGCGCTGAGGCCGTTCGAGAAGTGTTTGGTGATCAACGAGGCGGGGGATGCCCCGCCCTCCCCGCCACCGCACGCTCAGGTCACCAGGAGGCTGTCCTCTGTGTCGGCCGGGGGCACGGAGAACGAGAGTAGTGACGTGTCGGGGTTGACGTCACGGAGCACGTCAATGTCAGAGAATCTTGTGTCGGATGAGTTCTCGCTCGTAGATGATGATAACGAGGACGAGGAAGAGGGTGACGATGTGAACAATCAGACGCAGGATGATGATGGTGGTGATGGTGATGACAACGAGGATGATGAGGATGACGACGACGAAGACGAGGAGGATGATGAGACAGATGGTGCAACCGTACGCTCAAAGACTGTAGATTCGTATTCTTATGAAGGTGCTGTTGCTCCTCATCCTCACGCGATATCTCTCATGGCAGAGCGTTCATCCTTGGCGACAGTGCCATCAGCTTTCTCACCTCCGAAGAAACATTTTTCACACCCCTCAAACATAGACCAACTCAACCATGACACAGGTGGACAACCACAGGTGGTGGCCAGCACCAATGAACACAACATGGGACCAAGTGGCACAGACACTGCGCCCTCTTCCAGAAGGCAACAACACATTCCAGAGGCAGAGCGGAAAGCTACCTTAGAGACCGTTCACGCCAGAACGCTAGAACGCATACAGAACACCGCAGCCATCATGTCTGAGAAGTCTTCCAACATTCTCATAGTCGGTGGCGGTACGAGTTCTGGTGGGGGCGGCAGGGATTCGACCCCCGGCAGTGTACGTCGTGTAGCTGTGACGACCACCTACGTAAAGGGTCTGGGTGTGACCCGGTCGGTGATCGTGGCCGGAGAACCGTCACATCAGCACACGGAGGTTGTTGCAGATCTAGAGCCAAATCTGAATTCTAGTTTCAGTACCTCTTCTCTACGCCAGATTTCTCCCCCAGATAAGGGCAGTTCAATGTCGGGAAGTGCGGTTAATGCCAACAAAGACAAAATAGTCCACAGTTTCAGTGATAGTCGGCTGGCTGTCTCACCGTCTGGGCGTGGTCCCCAGGATGTTGGTAATTCTTTGGGCGTAGCGTCTTTTCCTCTGGCTTACCATCGCGGCGTGTCGAAGAACACGTCTCATTCGTCTTCTCAAAGCACATCAGGGGCACATGGTGCAGTGACGACTTCGGGAGATGTGATAGCGGGTGGGGATTTATCTCTTGCTTCCCCGCCTCGTTCAAGTGATGAACACGAGCAGGGAGGAGTGAGTGCCTTAGGAAAGAGAACTGCCTCTCCTCTTAACGGAAAAGGGGGTGGTGACACAGTGGCTAACTCGGTGACCTTAAGGACGTCACATATGGCCGCAAGAACTCACACTGCCCCAGGGGGTACGCTCGGACAGCTGGGGGCTTCTCAAATTCAGACGGCGTCCAGCCTGGCTACTGTCGTTTCTGGCAGCGAGAGCTCTGGCGGCGATAGCGTATTGGCAGCACCTTCCTCCACATCTGGGGAACAGCCCCCGGGTCGGGTGGACAAGGCGATGGTGTCGTCTCAAATGTCAGGAGTCAGAAGTGTGCCGATGTTTGGTTCTATCGAACCTCGGGGGAATTCTTTACCGCAGCAAAGTACAAGGTTGAAGGCGGCCGAGCCATCGGGTCGTTTAGCCCGAGGGAGAGCGAGTCACATTCCCGTGAGAGAGGCTGCTTTGGATAGGCGTTCTAGTGGGCAGGTGAAGTGGTACCTCGGGGATTCCTTCGATGATGACTGCTCCAAGAACGGTGAAGTCCAAAAACAGACCTGTCCTGAAAAAGTGCGCTCGGGACAACAGGCAAAACGTGAGTCGTCGGTTCAAGTCGCTGTGGTTCCCAGTTTGGTTCCTAATGACATGTTAGGGAATTATAGAGGCCAGGAAATCAGTGACCAAAATTCCCTTAACCATAAGCATAGCCAACAAGTGGTATCCGCCAGCAGTGATAGTTGTGCTGATTCACGAACAGTTGTCTCTAAAAACACATTAGACGCAGAGATTCTGGGTAATGCCGATAGTGTTCGGATTTCAGGATCTGAACCTGTGTCCGCTGTGTTTGTTTCAAGTGCTGGAAACAGCAAACTACACCCTGTTGATCGGAAAGACGTTAGTGGACATGTGGCCAAAACGTGTGTGTTGGACGCGGGCAGTGGGGGAGAGGATAATGTACAGTCTCTCGCCGTGCGTGTTGCAGACGCCGGACGAGTGGCGAGTGTCACTGAAGGTTCAAGTCTGAGAGGCGAAAATGCGAATGTTCTCGCCACTGCTTTTATGAGGCAAAGTGGACAGGATCCTCGTTCTGAAATCGCCGGTAGTGGTAATAGTGCGTCTGTTCCCCCATCACACCCGTCACCTTTTTTGGGTACTAGGCAGAGTGACCACCAAGGGGGTGATAGACCTGTTAAATCTGCGACATCCGACAGTCTGCACCCCTTTTCATCCGTCTCCCCGTCCCACTCTGCCCCACACCCAGCCTGTGTCGTGACGACACGCTCTGTGTCTGTTACACGGGTTGTCGATACGGTTGTCGAAAATGTCTCCAGTAGTCAGTTGTCTAACGCTGCTGCTGCTGCTGCTGCTGCTGCTGCT
>NW_004797487.1:975555-980321 GCF_000002075.1 Aplysia californica | reverse complement strand
ACACACACACACACACTCTCAAACACTCAACCGCTCGCTCTCACATTCACTTGTCACCCTTTCAGTTCACCTCAATTCACCTCCAGATTTTGAAAGGGGAAAAAAGACCCCATGGTCCTATTATTCACACCCTGCTCAGATGAGGGTCCCCTTACAAAACACGTTTTTGGTGACCAGTTAACTCCAACGTTTGTCTTTCTGTATATTTGTTTGCTCAGCTCGTGTGTGTGTGTGTGTGTGTGTGTGTGTGTGTGTGTGTGTGTGTGTGTGTGTGTGTGTGTGTTTGTGTGCGTGTGTGTGTTCATTTCTTTTTGTGTGATAATGTGTTCATAGTGTGTGATCTGTCAGTGCGCTTCGACACCCTTGTACATTTGAAATCGTCCTGAAGTTGTTTTGCAGCTCCTTATTTTACTGTTTTTATAACGCCTGCTTGTGTGTTTTTTAATCCAGTTTTCATGGTGGAAAATTGTTTATCCCTCGCAGCAAGAAGTGTTTGCCAACTGTATATATCTTTCCTTGTGTGTTTTTAAAAAAAATGGTGTGTTCGTAGTGGATGCTTGGAGGTGGACATTGGACAACCGTTTTGACGAATTTGGGGTTTCTGAACAGTCGGAACTTTTTGAAAAGTGTTGGCGGCTGTACAGCCATGTCGGGGAAGGGTAGTGGTGGTGGTTCTAGTGGTACTGATTCTGGGGGTACTGATTCTGGGGGTACTGATTCTGGGGATGATAGTTCTCGTGCAACCCGTCGCGCGAGGATTCTGGCGCAGCGAAGAGAAACGGTGCGAGCTGCAGTTGCAGCAGAAGCAGCACGAAGAAAAGCGGCCGCGGAAGCAGCAGCTGAAAGAGCAGCACTTGCAGAAGCATCAGCGGCCGAAGCATCGGAAGCAGCAGAGTCGGAGCTGCAGCAAAGGTACACCGAACTAAACCCGGAGGCCTCCCCGGGCAGTCCTTCCAGTAGAGCGAGGAGACTGGCACGGCTCCACGAAAATTCCGTCGAGCGTGAAGGTGCAATGGTAACCGTGGCGCAGTGGATCTTGACTTGTTTTCCTCCGTCTGGAGAGGGTGCCTCCTCAGGCGGAAGTGCTGGCGCTGGTTCTGCCAGCCCTAGTAGGAGTGTTACAGAAGAGAACTCGCCGAGTCAGGACATAGCTGCTCGTTCTACAACGTTAGAGGCGCCGCCACGTCCGTCTCACGATACCTCTGACGCACACCGTCACGAGACCACGGGGACGGTACACGTGCTGGCTTCGGACTGTTTAGTTGGCGGTCAGAATGCAGCAACAGAGGAGGGCGTGCAATGTCCGGACGTGAGTATTTCTAGAACGAGTCAGTCGCCATGTCTGTCCTCAGCCGACTCTGTCACCGACCGTTCTGGGGTCACGGCAATGGAACTTTGGCCGTCAGAGAGTAGTCTACGGCAGGATATTGGTTCTGTAAGTCGTCAGCTGGGGGCTATAGCAGAGAGTCGTGGTGACGATAGCGCGGGCAGTACTTCTGTCCGTACTCTTCCTGGGTCGACTCCCTGCTGTGGTGAGGCTACAAGAGAACCGTTTGAGTCTCCTCACGGGGCGGGGTTGAGAGATGCGCATGCTTGTGGGGCAAGAAGCCTGGATCAGAACGACGGCGGTGTGCAGCAGTCTGGAGAGACCCTTGGAAATAGTGATGTCGGAAACAATTATGTCAGTAGTGACCAACGTCAAGAGGGGAAACGGGAACGAGGGTTTATCAAAAGGAGGAAAACTGGAGAGTCTGATGATGACGATAATGACGATGATGATGAGAATTCGGCGATGAGGCAAAGTAAGAAAGCTAGACTGGCGAAAACTGATTCGGTACCTAGTTTACAGGGGTCGGGTGGTGTTGATAGGTCAGATGGGGCGGCTCTCTGTGCTCCTAGTGCTACTACAACTGAGCGAAATTTTGCAGGGAGTACAACGAGCGGACCTAGTACGGCCACAGAATACAATAGCATTGAGCGTGTTAGGTCCACGATGGGCCAAGGACCCGACTCCACATTGATGCCGTCAATATGCTGGGAAAATCTTTTTGTGTTTAACGAGAGCTACATCAGGATGATGCGGTGGTTGTTGCCAGACAGGCATAGAGTCTACCACAACTTTTTGTACGGGCCCGGGTGTGATGAGGTAGTCGACCCTAATGCAGCCATCCGGGAGTTAGATGATGTGGTGAAGCCTAGGAAACGTCGTTTGGCCCGGGACAACGAACTCGAGCTGGTTTGGAAGAATTGTCGGGATTATGATTTGTACGTGCGTCGAAGATACGATGGGAATGACTGTAGACGACCTTCAAGTGGTCGGGGACAAGCTGGGAGTAGTAGTGAACGAGCTGGGAGTAGTAGTGAACTAGCTGGGAGTAGTAGTGAACGAGCTGGGAGTAGTAGTGAACGAGCTGGGAGTAGTAGTGAACGAGCTGGGAGTAGTAGTGAACGAGCTGGGAGTAGTAGTGAACGAGCTGGGAGTAGTAGTGAACGAGCTGGGAGTAGTAGTGAACTATCTGATGGCTTTTATGAACGGAGTATGATCATGTTTTGGCACCTTTTAATTCCTGAACCAATTGACAATATTCGTGATGAGACTGAGCAATTTGCTCTCATAAGAAGACGAGCCCTTTTGCTGAACGAATTGCTCTGTCGGTTTCGGCTCATTGAGGCCAACAGAAGGAACATGGCCAGAGGGAGAGACGGAAATCCATCGTGTAGAGAGAATGGTGGTGTTTCGAGAGATGCAAATTTGTCCGAAGGAGAGAATGATTCCAAAGGGAAAGTCAATAATAATATGCCCAATAGTGATAAGGATGTAAATGTGAGGGATGGTGGCGTTTCATGTAGAGAAGGGTGCAGTGCTGTTGGTGTACATAGTTTAGGACAGGCTGCTGGTAGTGTCAGACAGAGTGCTTTACCTAGTGGAAGAGATGGTGATGGAGAGAATAGTTTACCCAGCAGAAGAGGGAGTGATGGGGAGAATACCGGCGGACGAGATCATGTTGGCTATTCTGTAGAAAACGATTTGTTCAGTGAACGAGACGGTAATAAAGAGAACGTTTTACCCAGTGATGAAGATACTGGGACAAGGGAAAATGCTTTCCCTAGTGGACGAGATAGTGACGGTACATGCGAGAGTGCTTTACCCAACGGGCGAGATAGAAATGGTACAGGAGAGAATGATTTTCCCAGTAGACGTAATGTTAGTTGTGCTGAGGAGAATAATTTACCCCCTGGGCAAGATGATTCTGGTGTCGAAGATGATTATTTACCCAACAGAGTGGACGGTAGCGCTGCTCATACATCTTTTGGAGCAACTGGCAACGCGGATGGAGGCACGCGATCTTCTGGACCAGCCAGTGAGGTGTACCCGATGCGCAATATTAACAAACTGAGGGCAGTCGTGAGGACCGGTGGTCGTTCTAGAGTGCTGATGAGAGATAGAATCGCATTGGCTGTCCGTTTAACCGAGCTCAACGAAGACAATTTAGCAGCTTTGAACTACAGAATAGTTACGGGGAGGACCCGCGCTCTGTGGACTCTTGACATGGCGGCAGCAAGGAGGAAGTGGGATGTATATTTGAGGTATAACCCTGCCCCGGCTGACCAGCCTCGCACGCGTAGTGTTCTGGAGGAATATTTGGGCCCAGGTTTTAGGAGATTTGACACTAGTCCAAGTGGTGGTGGTGCTGCTGTTGCTTCTGCTGCAGCTGATGGTGGTGGTGGTGCTACAGGTGGTGGTGGTGGTGCTGCTGCTGCTGCTGCAGGTGGTGGTGATGTAAACGGTGGTGGAGCAAGTGCTCGGGAAGGCCGTAGTGATGGGGGTGGTGGGCGTAGGCGTTGGCGTCGGCGTCGGCGTGGGCGTCCTACGGATTGCGGCTGTGGTGGAGGATGCGCTCGCTGCCAGCAAGAGCCAGGTCTAGGGAGCAGTGCCGCGGACCTCGGGGAGAGTTGCCATGGCGACGAGGACGCCGTGGGCGAGGAGGAGGACGAGAGGTCGTCAGTGTGTAGCCTGCTGTTCAGCTCGGTGGAGTCCCGCACGTCCGCCTGTTACGACGACCCCGAGGTGGCCTGCAGCTGTTGCGAGCACAACCACGGCGGGGGTGGGTATTCTGAGTCTGATTCGGGTTCCGATGAGTCTGTTAGTGACGATTCCGAGGATAATGAGGTTGATGAGGGTGAAGCTAACTTTGTTGCTGCCATTGATGCTTGTATTTTAGCTGATATTGCTGTTGCTTACGCTGCTGGTCGTGATTCTGCTTGTGAATGTAGGGATGCTGGTGATGATAGAAATGATGAAGCTGGTGAGAATAGTGGTGATGATAGTGAAGATGCTGCTGGTGAGGACAGTGATGATAATAACAATGGTGCTGCTGCTGGTGATGATAGTGATGATGATGCTGGTGAGGATAGTGATGTAGCTTCTGGTGGTAATAATGATGATGCTTTTGATTATGGTAATGATGATGCTTCTGATGATGATAATGGTGATGCTGCTGCTTGTGATGGTCATGATGATGAAGCTGTTGATGGTGTTGGTGCTGATGCCAAGGCCAAGACAGCCTCTTCTGATGATACAGGTTCTGCTAATGGTGCTGATGCTGATCGTAATGCTGACGGTGACAATGAGAATGCTGCTGATTGTGGTGGCGATGATGATTCCGCTGCTGGTATTCGTTAAAATGGTGTTTCAGCGACGGGCGAGTAGGCCGGTCAAAACCAACCTGACATGTTGATGCTTAGGGCTTTTCCTGGCTGGGGGG
>NW_004797487.1:970827-972057 GCF_000002075.1 Aplysia californica | reverse complement strand
TGTGTGTGTGTGTCACACCAGCCAGCACCACGCACACAAGACATACAGGACACTGGGACATTCGCTAGTCTCAGACCAGAGCGCGCGAGCACCTTTTCCCGCTCGGTCTTGTGAGTTCCTCCACTTCTTTGCCTTCTTACTAGATCTACTTTCGTGGTGTTTGGATATAGCTCCCGTTCAGTGGCAGAACTGCAATGATGCTTTTATTCTTTATTATTGACTAGTTGCATTTTGATTTCCTTGCTGTGTTCGGCTTTATTCACTGCAGCTGCGTGCAGAATGAATCGTCGGTTGGATTTCTCAGTAGTATCTGGATGATACCGTCAATGTTTTAACAAACTTTTTTTTCCTTTCTGTTTGGATACATTTGGATACCGGCTTTTGTTGTGTAAGCTTTTTCTACTTGGGCGTTGTAGACAGGCTCAGAGCAGCGTGCCTCCGTTGTGATCTAAATTGTGTCGATGAGGGCGCACAAAACCCTCCTGCATTAAAAAAGAACGAATAAAGTAGACATGAGTTTGAATGCCGGGGGGGGGGGTATATTATGTTGCCTAAATCCCGTTGTCTCCTGGAATGCTGTCTCCCTCTCAAGCCAAACTTATTAGACCACAAGAAAGGGCCGGCCCTCTTGAACAATCTAAATTGTGTCTGTAGGGCTTTGAAAGATTTACAATAACACATATAATGAATGTAGTTCCAACTGCTGGGCAAGTCAATAAAGATAATTGGGGTTTTTTTTCTAGCCGTGTGGCAAACTCGATCGATGGTACTTCAATTATCCTCTGTTGTCTTTTTGGTACAGTGTTTGAGGCTGTTGCACGGAGTCCCTCTTCCAAGTTTAACAATCCGGGATTTTAGAGGAGAAGTTTAAGTGGCAAACAAGTTTTGCCCTATCCGCATAAAGACCAGAAGACACAAAGAACAACCATGGAAGGTTAATAATCTGTCAGATAGCCATGTAGACAGATGAAGACAGGGATAGATAGACAGATCATAGACTGAAGCACAGTTTGGTGACATGATAAAGAGATAAGGAGATAGATGAATAGATAGATAGATAGAAAGATAAACTTAAGCACCCACTGACCTCTATCAGGAGATCTGTGAGACTACTAGAACTAGAAAGATGGCCTTTCACCACAACAACATTAACTGCTCTTTCTTTCTTTCTCTCTCTCTCTCTCTCTCTCTCTCTCTCTCTCTCTCTCTCTCTCTCTCTCTCTCTCTCTC
>NW_004797487.1:964685-966364 GCF_000002075.1 Aplysia californica | reverse complement strand
AGAGGGGAGAGAAATGTAGTGCATTGGTCTGTCACCGTTTCATTAGTGACTGTGTTATCGTTTTATCAGCGACCATTAGTTAACAGTCAAGCAAAGATAACACTTATGATATGAGATTAGTAGCTGGAATGCACATTTGGTAGGGTCTAGGGGCTGCCAAACTATATACTTGTCTTTTTTGTTAATAAAAAGTAAAAATTTGAACATTTTATTTATCTAAAATATCAGCAAATATCTTCAATAATATGGTTTTCACCATTTCGTAGGGGAATGTTCAGCTGTTTTGCGGTTGGTTGGCGGGTGATCTGATGTGGTTTGCGCCTTCTTTCCGATCAAACCTCTTTTGTTTTTTATATCTCCTCCTTTTTGTCTTTGTGAGTTACTATCTACTAATAGGCTACCTACTGCTGTTGGGCACTCATTTGACCTATCTGTTGCATACAAGTGCTGTAAAGCTTGCCAAAACTAAAAAAATAGTTCTAAATTAAACGACCTGCTTTGCAAAAATTGAATTGAACCTGATGCAATATAGCAATCATTCTACACTGCCCTCGATTTTACACATCACTTTTGCTGTGTTCCGTTGGATATCCAAGATAATATCCGGTCTGTAATTTCCGTACTTCTTTCACCTTTCCCTGGAGGCTGTAAGTAGTTGGATGAAAAAAATAAGACTCGGGCCATGTTTAGGAATTAGAAAAGATTGAACTATGTGCGAAATTGTGCAGAGTAAACACTCCTTTGCAACACTATAAAATTATTTAAGAGGCAGAATTTAATTTAAATTCCATCTCCTATACGGCCGAGGAAAATGACAAAATTTGATATTCTCTGTAACTTGTAGTTTTCTGTTTTCTCTTGTGCTTATCTCTATTTCTTTTTTGTTTTGTTTTCATTACTCTCTTGTAACTCCTAATCTTCGGCACTTAGAGGACCTAATTGTTATGCACATGTCGGTACGCGTAAAACATTTACTAAAATGAAAAATAGATATTATGATTATTGATTATGTATGTCTGTTTTCCGTTGTAACCGAAATTTCTCCACGGAGATCCATAAAGTGTACATTATTTTATTATTACTTCATTTAGGAGGATAGTTAAATTAAAAGATGTCATGTATATATCTCACTAAAAGTGGACAGAGTAGAGGAGGCATAAATCATACGAACTAAATTCTCTGTTTCCACGATGTAGGCGATGTGGAAGACAGACTGAAGTGCCGCAAGATCAGCATAACCGCAGTTACCCCCCCCCCTCAATTTTAAACTTCAATAATCTATCACCTATGGGTGGACGTACCTGTGATTGTCTGGCGCAGAGTTGTGTGTACACAAACCTATGGACAAGCACTCGAGAGTCCCTGGTACATTCAGTAGATAGTTGGATGCGCGCCACTCCGGTTATGTGTACATAGGTGTTGGCAAATGTGGTGCGTCATAGTATTGCGTTGGCGGGTACAGTTGGGGGTGGGGTGGGGGTGGGGTTGCCTTTGGAGAGAGGTACGTCAGAGTGAAAGAAGTGGTGATAGAGGGAATTAATGTTGGGATGTGTGAGGTTTTCTGTATTGCTTGTTGTCTCGTTTGCCCCTCACTCTTCACTTGTTGGTCCGTCTGTCTGTCTGTCTGTCTGTCTGTCTGTCTGTCTGTCTGTCTGTCTGTCTGTCTGTCTGTCTGTCTC
>NW_004797487.1:959681-960830 GCF_000002075.1 Aplysia californica | reverse complement strand
TCTCTGTTTTATGTGTTTCTTTTCCCAGCACTAAATGACCTTTATGGGGGAAGACTGCTTTTATTTACTTAATTAAGTGCACAGTATTCCCCCCGATCTGTATGTAACCTAATAGCGTCGATGGCGATGTTGTACTTAATGATGGTTGGAGGGCACCACTTGCAGGATATACTGCTGGTTGAAAGTAGATGTATTTAATAAAGAATGATAATACATCCATTTCCAACTCGGTATTGTGAGTGGCCATGTAATTATAATCGTGTTCCAGCACACAGCAGGATTGGTTCTAATCCGATTCTTGGTATTTATTAAGTTACCAAAGTACTCGCTACCCTGGAATTACAAAGGTCAATCTGCTCAACTCAGTTCCTAGATTTAAGAAATTTGACGTTAAAAATGTTGAGTTTCTCTACATGTCAAGCTTTTTCGAATACGGTTCTTGGAATGTCTTGATAATGACTCCGAATTATCTAACGATTTTTATTGAACAGACAGAACATAATTTATTGGTTTCTGACCTCACGGTCGTAGAAACGCAAAACGTCAGATAGAACTTTTTGAATCTAAGGTAGCGTGGTGTTGATTAAGTTTCGATTCTTGAACTGGAACCATCAGAAGAACGGGTGGTTGGCGGGTGCTCTGGTAGTGTGGTTTGCTTGTTCTTTCCTATGACACATCTATCGTCCTTATCTCGCCTTCTTCTTTTATATGTTTGTTACTCTCTTGTAACGTCTCTATTCTTCTGGCGCTCAATATGACCTTATGCAGTTGCGAGCGCCGTAAAACCTCTACTAAAACTAAACTAAAACTAAAACCATCCGAACAAGTGCTTGTGGTGATGGCATGTCGGTGGCGCTGTGTGACCGGTACCGGTGTTTTCTCTCCCGTGCTGTAATCCGTCACTCGTGCATGGATTGACCGAGAATATCGTCGTGGTGGAACCACTGACCTGGCCGCCGTGTGCGCCGTGCGCCGGAGAGAGAGATAAGTGGAGGGAGACACTAGAGCGTGCTTCTCCTTGTGTGCTCTTAACTCTTTCAACTCATTGAGGACGCTCAACTTTCTGGTCATTCGACAACGCTTGAAGGCATGCTGGTTTGGGCCATTTAGAAAATAAGTATAGATTTATTTTGTTGTTTACACAGTTTT
>NW_004797487.1:957597-959288 GCF_000002075.1 Aplysia californica | reverse complement strand
GGGTGAAGAAGGGGCACCACTCACTAGTAGGTTCTACTTCCTTTCTTTCCCCTCTTTTTTCCGTCTATTTGCCTTGCTTCTCCCGTGCTCTATATCGACTACATGCCCGTTATTTCGTCGACGTGTTTCTTTTTATTCATCATAGTCAGACCCAAAAACTTTCTCTCGGCGTCTTTGCAAAAGCCCCGTCGACACAATTTAGATTGTTTTGGAAGCGGGCTTCCACCCTAGGAGTAGGAGCCAGGGCCAGCCAAGCCGGTTTGAAAAGGATACAACGTACTAGCAGAAAGAGTCAGTGGTGTTGTGGTTAGGCTCTTGTTCATTGCTTACAGAAGACGTTGGCTCGATTCCCGAATGGGAATGTTTTTTTTGTCTAGTATTTTCTGCTCTCGCCACGGGCCTAGGCAGCCCGCCTCCTTGATTATCTAAATTGTGTTTACCGTGGTAAATAAGAATTTGTGTTCCTGGCTTCATCTTCTTCGAGATTATTCGTTATCTGCGTTAATATAATGTGTCACATGTAACACGTCCGCCTTATTTGGTGATACGGTTGTCGGCCTCTCTCAGCACACCAACACAAATCGATAAGAGTAGGCTTCGGCCGCCACCCGGGCAAAATTCAAAATTTCCTTCTAACTGAAAAAGTGAAATGGTCATATAAGCATATGCAGTTGCGGGCGTCGTAAAATATCATCTTGGTCTTTCCTCTGGGACGTTTCGAAGAGAAAAGTGGCCGTTTATTAAGACATGTGGCCGTCTTGACAATATACGGAAGGGGGGGGGGGTGGTCATACGAGTTGCATGTACAGGTGGTTGTCTTTTACTTTTGGTCGTTAGAGCAGGTTCGTTCATTCTTTTAGCATGTCGTTCAACTTGTCTTATTTCCAGCACACGGTCGCAGGTGGTTGGCAGGGGCTCTGGCGTGGTTTGCTCCTTCTTTCCTATAAAACATACGCCACCCCTATCTATCTCCCTTTCTTCTTTGTTGTGTTTGTTATATTATGTACTCTCTTGTAACACCTCTAATCTTCGGCACTCTTATAACCTTACTGTGTTGCAAGTGCCGTGATACTCGTACCAAAACTAAAACAACGCTCGACTGGTCAGGAGCAGCCGCGGAAATCCCTTGCCGCGTGTAAAGAGTTAATCCCCCACGCTCTCTCAGCGCGTCCGTCACAACAAGCCATGCAGACTGGGGACAGGGAGAAGACGGAAATCCCACCACGCCATAGACTTGTGTGCTTATAATGAATGGCGGATGAGCCTTGGGAGCCTTCGCGCGTCTTACTTTTACGATTTCATCTTTACAATTGGAGTGGATAGCGGGTGCTTTGTGATTGTGATTCTTACTCATCTTTGCGAGAAGGATTTGATTACGTACGCTTTGTGATTGCTGAACGGGTTTGGGGGTAGCGTCTGTCAAACGCGTATCGTAATATTTTATTTCTGTTTATGAGCGGTGTGTCGTAGTCGTGGATAGAGAGAAAAAGATGAGGGAAGATCGATGGATACTGCTGTGTCTCCATTTGAAAGGTTGCTTGCTCATTGTTATTGTCTATGTCGTGTGTGAAGTATTGTGTCCACCTGTGTGAAGCCACCGCAAGGTTGGGCTTGAGACTTTACTCTCTCTCTCTCTCTTTCTCTTTCTCTGTCTGTTTCTCTCTCTCTTTCTCTCTTTCTCTCTCTCTCTC
>NW_004797487.1:953366-955245 GCF_000002075.1 Aplysia californica | reverse complement strand
ATGTTTGTTGCTGTTGTTGTTGTTTTGGTTGGTTTGTTTATTTGTTCTTTTTTTCCTTCTTTCTTTTTTAAATTTTTTCTTCATTTGGTATGCTTTCTTTACTTATATTTTTGATCCATTTCGATGGAAGGAAAGGATAGAAATCAGAAGTAATGATAAGGAGTAAAGCCTTGCAGGCAGCTCAGAACAGAGTGTTGAGCTGTTGGTGCTGGGAGTTCTCACTAATCTTACGTCTGCTGGTTTACAGTTCTAACAGAGTTGTTGGTGGTGGGAGTTGTTACTCTTACTAAATCGTTGTAAAAAAATAAAGAATCAATGTCATCCATATTAAGCGCAGAAGTTTGTGTGAATTTGCCTTACTTCAATCATGTTTTTTCACAACAATTGAGGCTAGACAAACAACTGTTGGTGCTGGTAGTTCTCATCCGTCAGGAGGAAAGAAGACGTTCATAGTTAAAGCGATGAAATAGATGAACATGTGTGTGTGTGTGTGTGTGTGTGTGTGTGTGTGTGTGTGTGGTGTCTGTGTCTGTGTATGCGTGTGTGTGTGTGTGTGGGTCTGTGTGAGTGTGTGGGTGTGTCTGTGTGCATGTATGTGTGTGTGTGTGCATGTGTATGTGTGTTTGTGTGTGTGTGTCTCTGAGTGTTTGTGAGTGTGCATATGTGAGTGTGTTTGTGTGTATGTCTGTGTGTATGTGTGTGCGCGTGTTGTGGATGTGAACACCAGGATGTTTAGGTTACCTTTCAAACTTTCAAACACAATATTGGTCCTACAAACTTTCACCAGGTAGAAACACGTTTAGTTTTAGTAATAGAGCTTTACGACACTTGCAACACAATGAGGTCATGTAAGTCCCGAAGATTAGAGGTGTTACAAGAGAGTAACAAATACAAAAAAAGAAGGAGGGGAGATAAGGATGAAAGATGTTGGATAGGAAAGAAGAAGCAAACCACACAAGAGCACCTGCCAACCACCGACAGTAAGCACTTTACGCTCAGCAAATCAATAAAACATAGATCATCTACATATGTATGTATTCACCGCTCATTGAAGGCAAACCGGACACACGTAAGCAAATGCGAGGGATTAGGGTGTTCGTTTTCCTTTTTTCTTTTTTTTTGGGGGGGGGGGGGGGTGTTTTACGGCATATGCAACATAATTACGTCATAATATATGTGTCGAAGATTAGATGAAGCAAGAGAGTAACAAAGAAAAAGGAGGAGGGATAAGGGCAATCGGTGTTTGATAGGAAAGAAAGAACTAACAACAAAGATAGCTAACAATACCAGAGCACCCGTCAACCATCCATTGCGCGAGTACACGGGTAAAGTACAAGTGTGAGAGTCTGTGTATGTGCGTGTGTGTGTGTATGTGTGTATGTGCGTCTATGTGTGCATGTGCGTGAGTGTATGTGTGTTTGTGTATGCGCGGCATGCAAGCGTGCGGCATGCGAGCGAATGTGTGTGGGTGCGTGTGCGTGTGTGTGTGTGTGTGTGTGTGTGTGTGTGTGTGTGTGTGTGTGTGTGTGCGTGTGTGAGTGCGTGTGTGTGAGTGCGTGAGTGTGTGTGTGTGTGTGTGTGTGAGTGAGTAAGTGTGAGTTTGTGTGTGTTTATGTGTGCGTAAATGAATGGGTGTATTATACATACAAGAAGTAAGTGTGGGTGTGTATGCATGTATGAGGGCGTGCGCGTGCCTACTAATACTACTATTAATGAATGTGTATGTCGGGAAGTCCCAACCCAAAGTCAATGCCCGAGCAAAAACAAGAAAGGCAGGAACAGGTGAGAGGTTGTTGCTGCTGTGTGTTTGATCCCATCTCCCGCACCAGGACGCACTCTGTAAGGAAGTAACAGCTGACGAGGAGGGCGGGTGAGTGTG
>NW_004797487.1:950313-953266 GCF_000002075.1 Aplysia californica | reverse complement strand
CTGCCCTCACCCCCCGGTGACTACTCTCTGACCCGACAAGTGGGACGTGCAGGGGCGCTGAAGTGTCTTTTCGCGTGTCGATAGGTGTGTGTGTGTGTGTGTGTGTGTGTGTGTGTGTGTGTGTGTGTGTGTGTGTGTGTGTGTGTGTGCACTGATAAATCAAAGATACCAAATCTTTTCGGTTTAGGGTCTTTGAAATCTTTTCGTTTAGTTGGTGTGAACTTGTGTCGTTTAGTATGCTTGCGCGCGAGCGTGTGTCTTCTAACATCGGGAAGGTAGCTGTCTTTGGGGTTTTACTGCCCCGTATGGACTGCACATATTTGGCTTAGTATTACAAAGTTCTGCCTGACATTTTTAGGCCGTTTTAAGTTAAAATAAGACTATAAGGTCAGAAACCAAATTTTAATGTTCTATCAACATTGTAAGATGATTCAGAGTCGTGATCAAGATATTCAAAGGATTAATTCTATTCGAAAAAACCCAAAACAACTTGACATTTGAAACACACAGCTTTCACGTTAAATTTCTCAAAACTAGGAACTGACTGAGCAGACAGAACGTTGTAATTTGTAATTCCAAGGTAGCGATTTGTCGCATTTCAGTGAGTCGTAGGTCCAGCGTCTCGTGGTGTGTTTACCGTTGTATGTCCGTGACCGACCAGAATACGGTAGATTGGTGGCTTCTGGTCTGATGACGTTTTTGTATTGTGAATGTCGTGCATTTTGTAGAGGTATAGGTTGTTCCTGACAAAATGTGGACGTTGATTTACCGACGAGTGTTTACTTATGACTCACCGGGATCACAGTGTGAACTGTCAGCTGGCGCTACTGATGTTTTTCGTCGATGAATCTCTCTTCTTATTATGGCTGTTGTTGACACACGTGTGATGCCTTTGTCTGACCTTATTCTCCTCTAGTCTTGAAACAAGTTCTCCGCGGGAGATCGACGGCGCTTACATGACGTCGAAATTGTGTCGATAGCGCCGTTGAACAAACACTCACGCGCAGAGAATCGGATACTTTTTTAAAAATCACCTGGAAAGGTAGCGCTGAAGATGCTGCCGTGTTTACGTTGGTTACTGCTAGTCAATCGTATTGTTCCAATGTGTTCGGATTGGCCGAGTGCTCAGACAGTGTTGGTAAATGTGTAAGTTGATGGACATGGTTGTGACCCTCATTACCGGTGTGTGCGCCAGTTGTTCTGGGTTCTCGGGTTGTTTCTTTTGAAAATCATTCTTAATGGAGTGTGTGACGCCACACCGGTGGCGATGGCCTGGCGTAACGTTTATTTTGTAGGAAAATCGCCGGTACAAAACTGATTATTACTTGGAATTTATTTTACCATAGTCTTGCTGTGCTGAACTTTTGCCATTCTGAACGAGACCTTACCATGGTCTTGCTTTGTTGAACGTGGAGTTAGACGTGTGCCATACTGGAGCGGGCCTTACCATGTCCTAGGAGATCAGTTCGTATCTTACCCTGACATATCTTGCCCGTCCGCGTGACATGGAGAGAGAATCTGACCTCGGCACAGGGGGAGGGGACAGCGGCTTCTACAGCGACAGCAAAAGCAGCATCAGCAACACCGAGGACCTCCTCAACAACAACCACCGCCACCATCACACCCATCCACACCACCACCACCATCAACAACAACATCAGCAGCAACAACAACAGCACTATAGTACACACAATCAACCCGTGGCGGCGGTGGTTGGCGAGCCCGCCGTGAGTAAATGCGTCAGCTCTCCTCTGATGACCGTGGATTCGAACCCCATGATGTGCATGGACGGGGGCGGGCCAGGCAGAGACAGTCCTCTACTGGTCGCTGCTGCTGCCGCTGCTGTTGCTGCTGCTGCGGCTGTGAACAACGGCAGCACGGGCGAAAATGGTTTCGGCCCCCCGGACATGGTCCACCACTTCATCCCCCCGTTACCTCTCGCTATGGCGGAGCAGGAGTTTGCCGCAATGTCGAGAGCCGAACAGGAGTTTGCAGCCATGTCGATGGCTGAACAGGAATTCGCGGTGATTTCACGCGCAGAGCAAGAGTTCGCGGCGATTTCCCGCGCCGAGCAAGAGTTTGCCGCCATGTCCATCGCCGAGCAGGAATTTGCGGCAATTTCCCGCGCAGAACAGGAGTTTGCGGCCATGTCCAGAGCCGAGCAGGAATTTGCCGCTATGTCTATGTCGATGCTGGAACAAGAACTTGCCGCTATGTCGATGGCCGAGCAAGGGCTGGCGGCCCTGACCATGAGTGGAGAGCCAGAGCTGTCCTCCTTACCTCCGCTCCCGCCCCCGCCTCCTCCCCCGGCCCTGGGCCAGCAGGAGTTACCGCCGGCCTTGACCCTGCCGCTGGGGGCGCCCGACAGCTTCCAGCTGCCCATGGAGGCGTTTTACTTCTCGGGATACCAGTGTGTAGATCAGCCTCCTGTGACGTGAGTAGTGAGACACAGCTAGAGCAGCAGCCACCCCCTCCCCACTCCCTCCTTCCTTCGAAGGTCAAATCTATTTTTGCCGTTTTTTCCCTGAACCTTTTCTTCACTTTATCCCAACCCTCCCTCTTTTTTTAAATTTAAAAAGAAAAGAGAAGCGCGACATGATTGTATTATTCTTTCTTTCTTTCTTTCTTTCTTTCTTTCTTTCTTTCTTTCTTTCTTTCTTTCTTTCTTCCTTTCTTTCTTTCTTTCTTTCTTTCTTCCTTTCTTTCTTTCCTTCTTTCTTTCCTTCTTCCTTCCTTCCTTTGCTCATTTCCCAGACCTCTGGGATGCTCGGTCACACCAACTGAATGACCGTGGTAGGTTGAAAGGTGCCGCTCGTAGATCCTTCTTGACAGGCAGAATCGAGGCAGTGCGCTTCCTAAAATCTGACCCGTGTCGATTTGACCTTTAAAAATCCCTAATTTTTATTTACTGGATGACTCGTTATTGCGATGGGTTTTCTTGTTTTCTCCCCCC
>NW_004797487.1:949207-950203 GCF_000002075.1 Aplysia californica | reverse complement strand
ACAGACAGACAGACAGACAGACAGACAGACAGACAGACAGACAGACAGACAGACACAGACACACAGACAGACAGACAGTCTTTGACTTTTATCGCAACACTACCAGCCTTACCGTTCGCCGGAGACCATCAAAGCTCTCACGACCGCTAGGCTAGGCTACAACAGCGCACACAATCAGCGCAAACGATGCCTTCTTGAGCGCTGCCCGAAAATCACAGCGGAGCGAAAACACACAAAGACACAACAGACACACACGCTGACACACTGACACACCTCCTCGGGGAAAGAACGAAGGAAGTAAGGAGGAAGGAGAGACGGGTTTCTCCCTTCCTTTTCCAGGAAACGTGCCACGACAGTTCCTCCTCCTCCTGACACTCACAGAATGGTCACAAGTAGAGGCCGACACAACAGCACTCCCGCACGGCCCAGCCACAACACAGCAGAAGCATGCTTTATTTTGTACAAATTTATCGCGATCTTTTCCTCACTCACTCACTCCTCCTCCAGGAACAACGTGGTTTGGGCACATCACCCAGTGAGTGCTCTCTCGCTCTCTCTCTCTCTCTCTCTCTCGATCTCTCCGCGCGCGCACACTCACACTCTCACACGCACAAGCACACGCACGAACACAATCGGTGGTTGTAGGGCGCACACACACGCGCGCGCGCGCGAGCGGTGTCGTCTTCCTGTTCTGTTTTCAAGCCGGTGTGTAGAGGAGAGACAGAGACAGAGAGAGAGAACTGGAGAGAGAGAGTCGAGACAGACAGACAGACAGACAGAGATAGACAAGGAAAGACACAGAGAGAGAGAGACAGACAGACAGACAGACAGACAGACAGACAGACAGACAGAACGAGAGAGACAGACAGACAGTGAGAGAGACACAAAAGAGAGAGAAAGACAGACAGACACAGAGAGAGAAAGATAGATAGACACAGAGAGACAGAGAGGCGGAGAAAGACAGAGACAAAGGGATGGGGTTAGGGCGGGTGGGGG
>NW_004797487.1:947199-948398 GCF_000002075.1 Aplysia californica | reverse complement strand
GTGCGTTTTACAAAAAAGCACCAAAAAAAAGCCGTAAAACTGTATAAAAAACAGGCGATGTCGGAGCAACCTCTTAAATAATCTGCACTGGGTCAATGGAAACTTAAAAATGTTGCAGATAGAACATCTCTTTCCTGGTGAAATGAGGCCGTTGTACGAACACTGGCTGCAGTTATCTCCGATAGAATCGAGTCAAATAAGCTGAGAGCCCTACGAAATCCTGAAAAAACAATTGTTAACAAAAAAAAAAAACATGTTCAGAACGCATGCCCGTTTGAAATTGGAACCATGTCCACCCACTCCGTAGTTATTCGTGATACAGTTACTGAGCTAATGGCTCTCCCCGACTGAGATTATAAATTATTTAAGGGTAAGGGAAACGTCGGAGGCCGGACACATTGATCAAATTATGTTTCCATCGTCACACTTCACAGTTTGTCGCTAAAAGAGGGCGTTGAACGCCAGTTTAGTCCTCCGACCTCTACTTCACGAGTTTGTCTGTTTCTGTGAGTTACCGAGGTGGTAGTGAGGTCTTGTGTGTCTCTATACCCAGTGCCAATTGGGGGATTCACGAACCAATCGCCAACCGATCGCTCGATTCGCTGCCTGAAAACAAACCGAAAGACGCGTTTGTTTTTTTAGGCTGCGAGTCGGGGCGATCGGTTTATGCCACTGTGGCCACTTTGCGCCCTCAATCTAACTAGCCCCACCTACCAAACGGAACCGAACCGATCCGTGGGTGGTTGGCGGGTGCTCTGGTGTGGCTTTCTCCTTCTTTCCTATCCAACATCTGATTCTATCGTCCTGATCTCCCCTCCTTCTTTTTTGTGTTTGTAACTCTCTTATAACACCTCTAATCGTCGGCACTTATATGACCTTGTTGTATTGCAAGTGCCGTAAAACTTACAACAAAAAAAACCCAACCAATCTCACATAGACATACGCACACACACGTATACACACTGTCTATTTTTTTACACAATGTTCTCAACACCCATGTAAGTCGCTGTCAGCAAAATGCCTCCTGAGACACCGCAGGACTGCGGGACGACCGGAGACTACAGGGAAACAAATCCTGCTAATGCCGTAACGCTGTCAGGCCCAGATCTGAGGCAATCCCGTGGTATATTACTCACACTCGTACGTTTTTGCAGGCCCATAGAGTGTGGTTGTTGTCTGTCTCTCTCCTCCTCCCCCCC
>NW_004797487.1:946109-946762 GCF_000002075.1 Aplysia californica | reverse complement strand
TGTGTGTGTGTGTGTGTGTGTGTGTATGTCTGTGTGTGTGTATGTGTGACAGTGTAACTAGAAGCTGGTGGGTACATTGTATTGTTTTTGTTTTAGAGAGAGTTTGACCAAAATTTCAACACAATCAAGTCCTATACTATTAGTGCCGAAGATTAGATGTGTTACAAAAGAGAGTAACAAACTATAAAAAGGAGTATAGATTTATAATAAGTAAGCGCCACGAAAGACGTTTGATAGGAAAGAAAGAGCAAACCAGAGCACCCGCCAACCACCCACAGCGAACATTGTGTAGGAAAAACGGACACATGCGTAAAAATCATTTACACACTACAGATTGAAGAGCCCCTGCTATCGAGCGGGTATAAACGCAATGAAAGAAGAATTCAGGAGGAGCCTAAGGGGTAACAACACTACATGTACTACTGTATCATCCTGACGGATCAAAAGAGTAACAACAACAACGACAGCAAAAACAACATAACAACAACAACAACAACAACAACAACAACAGCAACAACAATAACAATTTGATTTCCGAGTCGTTCGTTTTTGGTTGTTGTTGTGTTTTTTTAAGGGTGACCTTATTTAGGCCACATATGGCCTAAATAAGCTAAACCCCCCTCCCTTACCTTATTTGGGCCACAGGTGGCCTA
>NW_004797487.1:941417-943526 GCF_000002075.1 Aplysia californica | reverse complement strand
ACCGATGAGCTCACTGACTCACGCACAAGGACCTCGCTACACGCCACACGTCACACGTCACACGCCACAGCGGACACTCACACAGGCCAGGGACGGCTGTGGGCAGCAGTTGTGTGACCCTTACCTGTCCGTCCACCCACCCGCCACACACCCACAGGTCTGCTGGCTGCTCGCCCGCCCGCTCGCCGGTAATCAACCACTAAATGACACCCGACAGGTGTTTGTTTAAAAGCGCGGGAAATCATTGAGGCGCCGCCTAGCGGAACCAGAGCCACAAGGGGGAGATAATGGGGCCACTGGCTAGCACACACAAGCTAGGGTTGTTTCCCCCAGATCCTTTTGCTTCCCGCACGGGTAGATTGAGTTGAGTGAGTGTATGTGTGTACCTCGCTTCGTTTGGTTAACCTTGCCAGCCGACTGGCATAATATTGACGTTATATCATAACTGTTACCAGGCGCTCTCTCTCTCTCTCTCTCTCTCTCTCTCTCTCTCTCTCTCTCTCTCTCTCAAAACAGTTTACAGCCCAACCACAGTACGAGCACACACACACGCAAACACACAAACACAAACACACACAAACACACAACACACACACACAAACACACACACACACACACACACACATACACACACAAGCTCACACACTTCCCTGGTTGTATCGATGTCAGCCAATACACACGAATAGCTAGTCTTTACGCCGGCAGTGGTGAGTAAACATTTACCCCCGTACAGTAATTATTGGTCGGCAGTGGTGAGTAAACATTTTCCTCGGGACAGTAGTTATTGGTCGGCAGTGGTGAGTACACATTTACTCCCGGACAGTAGTTATTGGTCGGCAGTTGTGAGTGAACATTTACCTTGGGACAGCGGTTATTGGTCGGCCGTTGTGAGTAAACATTTACCCCGGGAAAGTGATTATTGACCGGCAGCGATGAGTAAACATTTATCCCAGGACAGAAGTTATTGGTCAGTAATGGTGAGTAAACATTTACCCCTGGACAGTAGTTATTGTTAATCCGGGACAGTAGTTATTAATCGGCAATGGTGAGAGAACATTTACCCAAGGGACAGTGGTTATTGGTCGGCAGTGGTGAGTTAACATTTACCACAAGACAGTAGTGTCATTGGTCGGCAGTGGTGATTAAACACCTACACCCGGGACAGTAGGACACACAGTCACTTCCAGGTGGACGGCCGGTGTTGGTGGGAAAGTGATGCCAGAGGTGGTCAAGGCAGTGTCAGAGTTTTCCGGCATTTGCAAAACAAATAGGGCATTATAAGTTCCGAAGATTAGAGGTGTAACTAGAGAGTAACTTACACAGAAAAGGAGGCAAGACAAAAGACTAAAGGAAGAAGTTTGATGGGAAAGAAGGAGCAAACCACAGGAGCAGAGCACCCTCCAGCCACCCATGCTGATCAAGTCAGCAGAGTCACATGCCGAGCACATCATGGGTTTTTGTTTGAGTAAAAAGAAGCACATTGACACAATAATGGTCATTCCATGCTGGAAGTAAGGCAGACAGAAAAACAGAAACAATAAAAGGAGAAAGTTCAGAAGTAGGACCTACCAGTGGCGCCCTCCAACCACCCAGACAGACAGACAGACAGACAGACAGACAGACAGACAGACAGACAGACAGACAGACAGACAGACAGAGGGAGAAAGTAAAGAAGTGGGACCTATCAGTAACGTCCTCCAACACTCGCGGCACATTATGGCCGTCGGGGACTTCAAGATACCGGTATAATATAACTGTGGCCCATCGCCCAACTGTAGGTAAAACATTTCTGTGTGTAAGTGCAAGCAAAGATATTTAAAGTATAATGCAGATATTTAAATCCCCCCCCCCCCCCCAATCGACCCAATAGTGAGGGAAAATAACCCCAGAGTAGAATTATTGTAGATCTCTGAGACGGAGCATTCTCTAAGCTTTCTTACTACTATATATAGTCTAATCTCAAGAAGGCTTTAAGCGCTGTACAGTACATGTACATAATTATCACTCAACTTACAAATATCAAAAGACAAAAAATGCATAATATTGTGAGACTATTTAACAACAACAATTACAACAACAACAACACACACACACACACACACACACACA
>NW_004797487.1:938327-939342 GCF_000002075.1 Aplysia californica | reverse complement strand
GTTATTCACTATCTTTGTCTATACTCTCAGAACAAAATGCGCCTCGCGAAATATCACTTCCGGATTTTCTTAAATTACAGAGACAGAAGTGTCGGTCTACAGAAGCGATCGGCGAAATATAGAAATTTAGCTTTTTGCAGCAAAACCATCTCAAAACTGAAAAAAACAAGGGCGTCATGCTCTGGAGAATATTTTAAAGAATCTTTTGGCGAAAACCGCATGTCGATCGAATTAGCCATTAAAAAGCCCTTTGAATAGCAAAATTCGGCCACCACAAATAGATTAGACTAGCTGGGGCCCCTTTCGATGAAAGGAAAGATCGGTGCATTAACATCAACTGAAAGTAATTGGCCTAGTATATTTACACTCTACTGGAATGGAGCAATAAATCTTGAGAGATGCAAAAAATTAGAAGGTCTAGATATAATATACTCTCAAAACAAAATGCCCCTCGCGAAATATCACTTCCGCATCGATTTTCTAAAATCACAGACAGAAGCGTCGGCCTACAAAAGCGATCGGCGAAATAAAGAAATTTAGCTTTTGCAGCAAAACTGTCTCAAAACTGAAAAAAACGAAGGGCGTCATGATCTGGAGAATATTTTAAAGAATCTTTTGGCGAAAACCGCATGTCGATCGAAGTGGCCATTAAAAAGCCTTTTGAACAGCAAAATTCGGCTACCACAAATAGATAATAGATAATAGATAATATATATTTATATATTTGAAATGACAACAAAAAAGTTTTCCCAGACCACTGACACAATTTACTTCATCATTTAGGAGGCGGGCCATCTCTCGTTCATGCCTGTCAGGGCGAACCATGGCTAAGTGAATACACGCCCAAGAAAAAGAACCACTTACATAATAGAATAAACTCGGGAATAAAACACCTCTCGACTTTTGCATGCAGCTACAAAAAAAAAAAAACCGACTAACCATTACACCACAAACGCTGGTTCTTTCTAGATTTAAAAAAAATTATTATAATTATTTTTGTATTATTATCATTATT
>NW_004797487.1:935648-936611 GCF_000002075.1 Aplysia californica | reverse complement strand
AGGGACAGGAGAGGGGGGGGGGTGAAAGTTCAGTGATCAATGCACTAGTGAGAAGCAATCAAAAAGTAAAAGGAATCAAACATGAAATCAATATTTTCAGAGATGAATCAAACAACAAGTGAATGAAAGAAGAACAAAACAGAGCAAATAGAACCTCACCGAGCTCTGGTCACAATGACGTCACTGTTGGAAGGAGAGAACAGACACATTATGTCAGATTTCATAGACCTTGGGTTTTGTCACATCTCCCTTCTGACCTGTCAGTAATTAGAAAACTTAGAAAGTATATAATTTATACAAGATTGGTTTTTAAAAAGAGTTTATAAATGGTCGCTTTTAAGGACAAGCAGTCTAACCCAGATTTTGGGGGTTTCCAGAAATCTAGACCCACACCAAAAGTGGCCATTGTCTTACCTATAAAAGAAGTTTGGTCTCATTGGTGTGTATATTTATTTGGTAATAGATATAACTCTCCTAGTCTTTTAAAGAAACTGAAAAAGGGGCAAAGACTTAATCTTCTATTTTCTCAAAACAGCATTTTTCGGGATAGTCCCCTTGTCCTTAAAAGCGACCAAATAGTAATAACAACAACAACAACAATAATAATAATAATAATAGTATGTGGAGAGAATGATCAACCACACCAGAGAAACGCCAACCACCCATGAAAAACGTTTCTTCGAATGAGAAATGGGAAAGATGATATTGACATGATAACCGTCTTTCAGTGTGGTGAAATGGTAGAAGTTATAGTGTAAGTACATGTATATTATAGACAGATACATGAGTGAGGTAGAAACGAAACGGGACCTCTCAGAGACACCTCTTAACCACCGACAAGGGAAGGAAAAGAACTAAAAGTTACTAAAATAAATAAGACCCATCAGTAACGCCCCCCAACCACATACACCCCCTCCCCCCCACCTCTCTCTCTCTCTCTCTCTCTCTCTCTCGCTATTGAAA
>NW_004797487.1:933155-935303 GCF_000002075.1 Aplysia californica | reverse complement strand
TCTCTCTCTCTCTCTCTCTCTCTCTCTCTCTAGCACAATTAAGAAGAGTAGATCTATCTGCGTTGACGCGTGCCAGTGCGTTTGATGATCAAATAAATGGATTGGCAAAGTCGCCTTCTCGTAAATGAACAAATAAATGAATAAACAAAGTTGGCCTCATGTAAATGAACAAATAAATTAATAAACAAATTTACAAAGTTGCCATGAAAAAAATAAATTAATAAATGAATTTACAAAGTAGCCATGAACAACTAAATTGATAAAGTTGCCTTCTTGTAAGCACATGACCAAATAATGAACAAAATGTCGAAAGATTGTTCATAGAGTGGTTGTAGAGAGATGGTTGTTAGAGCAAGCAGGGTCGATGGCATTCCCCCATGTCGACTCCGCCATGACCAAACAGTCTGCCCTTCGACTGTGGGGATCCGAGCAATAAGCCACTACCCTGTAGAGTAGGATTTCGCCCGCCAACCCGAACAAGGGTAAGAAATTATGGCAAACGCCGATTTGGGCAGCACAAATAACCACACGATCGATCACGCAGCGGCATAATAGACATAGAAAAACACTCAGGGCGGGGACGGAGCGAAGGGGGGGTGGGGTGGGGGTGAAAGGACGGGGGTTTCAAACAAAATATTGAAGAAACCTTGACCCCAAAACAGACTAGTAGTAGATGCAGCCTTATTCCACTAAAATGCGGTTAATAATTCGTGGCGAAACTTATTGTCATATATTTCCCCAATTATTGAACGTAAAGTCTCCAACTTTTGCACAATGACTTGTATCAATTTGCCTTAACAGATCAACATTTGTGCAAACACCTGTTAGCATTATTCTAAAAAAATTCCTTCAAAGACACAAATTTTAAAAATCCCAAAGGGTGGTTTCTGCAGATTTTAAAAGGTTTGCACCCCTTGAGCTGGGATAATGATATCGCTTGTTTTAAAAGGCAAGTCTATGCTTTCTTCTTATCGTGACCCTATGCTTATTGAGCTCATGTTTTGAGAACATTCAGTGCAAAAAAGTGTTCACTAGTACATGAATCTTTTGTAAAAAGTATTGTCACTAAAAAGAGTCAAAGGTCGGCTGTGACGTAGGCCATATATGTATGCTAAATGTGTGCTAAAATAGATAGAAACAGACAAAATAAACAAAAAGGAATATCAGAATAATAGACCGGGAGAAGTGGAACATTCAGATATTACGACGTAGTATGTTCTTCAAGCTCTCACGAGATGTCCACACAGGAGGCACGAAAGAAAGAAAGAGACGAACGGTAAAAGAAAGATAAGAACGGGAAAAGAATATTTTTTTCGTAAGAGTTTTACGGCACTTGCAACACAATATGGTCATAAAGTGCCGAAGATTAGAGGTATTACAAGGGAGTAACAAACACAAAAAAAGAAAGAGGGAAGATAAAGACGACAGATGTTTGATAGAAAAGAAGGAGCAAACCACACCAGAGCATCCGCCAACCACCCATGGGAAAAGAAAGAGACGGAGGAAAAGAGATAGACGAACGGAAAAAGAAATAGACGAACGGAAAAAGAAATAGACGAATGGAAAAAGAAAGGGACGAACGGAAGAAAGAAAGAAACAGAGGAAAAGAAAGAAATGACAGCTGTCGTAGTTGAAATATGACGTAAGTGGAGCAAAAAAGTCTCGGTGTATGAGAATGTAATCTAGAAGCCGGGCGAGGAAACAGAGCGAGTAGATGGGAGGAGATGGACAGTGTTGAGCATGAGGTGACAGGGGAATCTATGGAACATGAATGGTGGTTGGAGGGTATCATCCTCCGCGTTCCTGTTCCGTAGACTCCGTTTAGTTTAGTTTTTGTAAGGTTTTCACGGCGCTCGCAAGGTCATACGAGCGCTAAGGGGTGGATGTCAACAAAGAAGTCCAAACGGGGAATCAGGCTTACTCTTCTCATCTCTCTTGACTCAACAGCACAAAGTCTGCTTCGACTACCAAGACACCCCGGAAATAGCAGTAACACTCATCAACGCTCGCTGTAGCTTAGAAGGAAGAAAAACATGTTGATAAGAAAACGAGCATCCACTTCCACTAGCGCAGAGGACAAGACAGTCAGAAACACCACGGGGCTAGGAGAAGATATAGGGCCTAGCAGTAGTGCCCTCCACCCCAACC
>NW_004797487.1:925535-926715 GCF_000002075.1 Aplysia californica | reverse complement strand
AAGGAGAGAGAGAGAGAGAGAGAGAGAGAACTCAAGAAACACCAGAAAGAAAGAGAAAGATTAAAAGAGATAGAGAGAATAAAAGATACAAATGAAAATATTTTAAAAGACAGCAGTACGCCATCCAATGAGAAATTATTCGTTTAGTTTTGTTAACCTTTTTGTTTTTATTTTGGTGGGTGTCCCAAAAAACAAAACAATTCACTCAAATCTGGAACAAGCAGTCACTTGATAGAACATATATTCTCATGACAACGAAACCAAAAGACACAAGAGCATTTATCTAAAGAACAATGGTCTGAGGGAAAAACATGGGGATGAAACCAAAACAAAAAAAATAGTTTAATGCCCTTATTATTTCTTTTGTATGTTTGTCACTAGCTTGTGAACCGCTATTTCCGGGGTGCCTTGATAGTCGAAGCAGACTTTGTGCTGTTGAGGCTAGAGAGGTGAGAAGTTTAAGCCTGATTCTTCCCGTTTGGACTTCTCTGTTGACATCCACCCCTTGGCGCTCATATGACCTTATGCAGTTGCGGCCGCCGTAAAAAAAACAACTTACTAAAACTAAAAGAGTCACTCATACAGCTGTGGTAAGAATACTATAGGATAAATTCTTAATACTGAAACCCGAGGGGTGGCGGTGAAGCTAAGCAGTTGAAACAGAACTTTGACCCTAGCATAATATGTGGCATGGTAAGGCAGTGAGTTTAAAGATTTCTTGCACGTAGATCTACAATGATGCGCCAGTCCGTGAACAACGAAACTGCAGAGACATGCAAGGCGCAGAGACGATGGAAAGCGAAAAAAAACCCCATTTATGCTGTGGTGACAGAACCGTTGTTTGTTGTATGTAGTTATTGATTTTGTTAGAGGCAACCTTCTTTGAAAAAAAAACACAAATACAGAATCTTCCTACAACTTCTAAGCTGTGACAGAAGCTTTGTTTATTGTATGTACTTATTTATTTTGATAAGAGTCAACAACCTTCCTACATCAAAAGGGGGCTCTCGTGGCCTAGAGGTTAAGGTGTTGGCCTTTCATTCAAAGGTCCCGGGTTCGAATCCGGGTAGTGACCGAAAAATTTTCTTCTCTAAATGTGTCTCCTTTCACCTCATTTCCTGCTCTCTAGCAATGTTCTGTCGTCTGCTTTCATCTCCTCGTTCTGCCCCACCCCCTCACC
>NW_004797487.1:923832-925214 GCF_000002075.1 Aplysia californica | reverse complement strand
ATCCAGGCAAAATTCAAAATTTCCTACCTACTGAAAATATTAGGTGTGTCCCGCGCGCTCATATGACCTTATGCAGTTGCGAGCGCCGTAAAACACTTTACAAAAACAAACTACATCAAAACAAACAGACAAAATATCCAGAACCTTCCTACAATATGTAAGCTGTGATAGAAGCGTTGTTTATTATATGTAATATTGATATATTTTGCTGGGGGCAACAACCTTTCTAGCAAAAAACAAACAAACACAGACATTCAGACAACTGACACTCGCTGTCTTAGTAAGACCTTTACGTGATACACTAACTCGTAGATGGGGGCCGGCTGAAAAATCTCAACAGGAACCACATCGAGTGTCAGTAGTTTTGTTTTGTTTGTTTGTTTTTGTAGAAGGTTTTATGGCGCTCGCAACTGCATAGGGTCATATGAGCGCCAAGGGGTGGGTGTTAACAGAGAAGTCTTTACAGGGAATCAGACTTACTCTGCTCACCTCTCCAAGTTCAACAGCACAAGGCCAGCTTGGACCATCAAGGCACCCCAGAAATAGCAAGTCACACTCAAAGGGTCAAAACATTGACATGAAGGAACGACATCGAGTGTCAGTTAATTGTCTCAAAATATTGAGGTGAAGGAATCACACAGTGTCAGATGCTTAGTTTTAATAAAAGGTTAACACAATAAGGTCACATAGGTGCCGAAGATTAGAAGTGTTACAAGAAAGAAACAAGCACGAAAAAGAAGGAGGGGAGATAATGAAGACAGATTTTTTTTATAGGAAAGAAGGAGCAAACCACACCAGAGCACCCGCCAACCACCCATAGTGACAGTTGTGATAAGACGTCAAAACATAGACAAGAAATTACATTGAGTGTCAGTAGTGCCAATGTGTCAAACCATTGAGGTGAAGGAATCAGTGTCAGTTTTGTCTAAATGTGTCAAAACATTTGAGTGTCAGTTGAGTCAATGTTTCAAAACATTGACATGAACGAATCACACTCAGTGTCAGTTTTGTCTAAATGTGTCAAAACATTGACATGAAGGAACTACACTGAGTGTCAGTTGTCAAGTGGTCAAATAGTTGTGTGTCAGACCACAACAGAGTCCGACAGTGCAGTGTCAATGACGCAACAATCGAACGACCAACTGTTGTTACAGACGGACAAAACAAATAGCCACTGATAGTAAAACTGTGTAGACAGTTAGTTAGTAAACATAACTATGTGCAGTCAAAGCGCCTACAAAGTCATTCAAGACTCCTTCCGTCTTCCGGGTATGTTTTTAGTATTTATTGGAACATCGCTACTCAATGGGAGCTGAAATTACCAACACGGCATGTACGTCATCATCATAATGATAGTCCGCAGCAGCAGCAGCAGCAGCAGC
>NW_004797487.1:920528-921742 GCF_000002075.1 Aplysia californica | reverse complement strand
GTTTAATATCTTATCCTATATTTCAGCGTGCCACGACCGACGATCATGTGACACATTATATCTAGAATCTAGATATCAGAATGAAACTTCATTTATTTTTTGGTAAATGGAAAATTACCCTCAGTAGTAGTACCGGTATCGGGTAGACTACCTCAATTTTCTGGGCATTTAAAAAACTTTTGAACGTCGGTTTATATTTTTTAATGAAACTGGTTTGTAGAATGGGAAAAGTTATCACAATAACTTACTAAAATCCCTAAAATTCCATGATCTCTTGTTCTTTTATTCACAGAAGTAGAAATAAAACCAGATTTGTTCCTACTTATACAGAGGTACGAGGTTGAATGTGCCCCTAGTTTATTAATTTTGGATCACTTGTCCATCCCCCCTCCCCCACCCCCAACTTTTATTCGATACGTAAGAGTAAGTGTGACCACAGACAGAATATGCTAACAAGTTTGCTGACAACATTCATGCTGAAATCAAAGATTAACTAAAGACAAGATCAGAATATAAGCAGCAGAGTAAAGATCAAAAAGAAAGGACTCCATGTCAAACAGCCAAAACTGTGACAATAAATGCAAGAATTTTGCACCGTCAGGGACAAGGGGAGCAACAAATATAAAAATGTTGTCATCTATTTTTTTCTTTGTTCTTTCCCTTGACTACATCGCACAGGCGAATGTCGTTAAACCCTTTGCACACAATAGTGACATTTATCATAAATAATATATTTCTGCTGTCTAATGAAGTGTATAAAGTGCATCATGTACACAGGAAATTACATGTATCAGGAAATTTTTCATTATTGAATTCTTTGATAGCACAAGAAATAACACACACACACACACCAAATGGAAAGAAAACACATAGCAACCAAAAATGGTGTAAAATTAACACATTTTGGGACAACAATAATTCTTATGGAAGAAGGCAGAGCAATCAGTGCATTATCCTTTAGGAATGCACACAGATGAACAAAAAATACGAAAAGCAACAAGAAAAAAAAACCATTTTACCACAAACAACGGAAAAAGAAGCAACTTATTCAATTTTTTTCATAATGCAAACAAAAAGCATATATATATTTAAAAAATATCAAACAAAAAGAAAAACCAAACTTATCAACTACGTTCTACAAACCACAATAGAAAAAAGAGAAAGAAAGAACAGAAGAACTGAAAAACTGAAGAAAACAAAGGGAAGGGGGAAAG
>NW_004797487.1:912341-920428 GCF_000002075.1 Aplysia californica | reverse complement strand
GGGGGTGAAATTAAGTTTGAAAAGACATAGCAGCCAAATATGGGAAAATAACATAACCAGGACAGGAAAAAAAACAATCCCAAACATCTAGCCAATCATACAGCCTGGCCTGAAAAGGACAAAGTCTCAGTCAATGCAGCGAGCAAAAACATTCCACCAAACAGAAGGAAAGCGCAAGGCCCTCGCAGGGGGAGAGAAAGTTTCCCAGCACCCAATGATGGCACACAACACCCAGCACAGCTCTCAGCCACCCACTTCTGTTACCTTCTGATTTATCTGCATTTACTGCTTCTTCTTCCTCTTCTTCTTCTCTCACAATAATATTGTGAGAATCTTCGTTCTGATACCCAGACTCTGTGAAGGAAGTCGTTAGTCTCGCCATAAGAGAAAAAGATCATCAGGAGCGCATGTTCAAACCTTGCTAATTACCACATGTAGCACATGACAGCACAGATGAATCAGAAACAACAAACAGCACAAACTACGTGATAGCTTCTACGCAACAACAACAGAACTTTTCTGAAATGTTGGGGGAGCTTTCCAAACAAGTACATGAACAGAAGTCCTATGGGAAAAATATGTATTTCGAACAAAAAGTCTCAACATTTATATGTAGGATATAAAATTATCGCTAATCATTGTCTAAAACAGATCAGTCATCAGCTTGCAAGTTGATAAAACCAGAGCCAACAAGCAGAAAGGTTTTTCCACCAAGTCCAGATTAGAAGAAAGATTCCATGAGATAGAAGGTAAAAGTACAACTTCAAACTGACAAGGGTTAATTACCACAAAACATGCTGGAGACAATTTTAGTCAGGAACATCCATGGGTAAAATTACTGCGGACAAAACATTTATCGAAAAACAAAACAAAAAAAACAACGCTTAAAACAATACAAACAATGTAATAAGACAAAATCTGTGACCATAATGTTACTCGTGTGCAGAAAAACATTTTAAAAATCTATTTCCACTAAAATGGAAGAGACGAGGGGAAAAAAGACACCGACTGAACTGACACAAAACATGGTGTTCACCTCTTGAGGATGTTTCCTTGCAAGCTACAGACGATAAATACAGGAGAGTGTCTGGTCACACCTCTCAATATCCATTTAAAAACAACTTCATTTTATAGCACTCAGAGAAGAAATCCAATATCTAAAAGAAAAACTGTTAAACTGCAAATGGTACTAAAAATATTCCAAATATCTATTCAAAAAGAACTTCATTTTAAAATACTAAAAGGAGAAATCTGTTATTTCAACAACAACAAAAACACCTGTTAAACAGTAAAAGGCGTAAGATATATAGAAATGTTAGTGCAGGGGGGACATGTCTACCTGAAACCTTTTATATACTTTTTCACCTAAGGGGGGAGGAGGGGCATCCCCCTGAAACCCTCGGATTGGTCCAAAGAGCGCAAAATCACTGCACAATTAAGAGCAACATTACACAGTTTGATCAAAAACCATTTTGATTAATA
This sequence comes from Aplysia californica, assembly GCF_000002075.1. Classification (NCBI taxonomy): domain Eukaryota; kingdom Metazoa; phylum Mollusca; class Gastropoda; order Aplysiida; family Aplysiidae; genus Aplysia; species Aplysia californica. Next base: position 918,946 of record NW_004797487.1, on the reverse strand, counting down.
GCGTAAGAAATGACCTTGGTAACTAACGAGGGAGAGACTTATTTGAGCAACCCAAAACGTTACGAATGGAGAGTTGTGGCCCCTTGATATGCATATTGGATCAAGTGAGAGGCATTCTCTCGAATTTTACCAAAAAGAGATGGAATTCAAGATTTTTTCTCCTTCTTTCTAAACAATAATCTTTTCCACTGACGGCTCATTTCATGGAAGAACACCATCAATATTATCATTACACTGCTTTAAGTTAGCAAACAAAATGCCCACAAATGCTCACTGAACAACAGCAGCATGAGAAATATACATCATGCACTGAACACAACACAGAACGCTTGGCCACCTACCTGAACGTAACACCTGGACGCTGCCACTCGCTGGCACCGACCCGTAACCTCCTGACGAGTCTGTGATTGGCTGCTCCTCCTCGTCCGTGGCTTTGGTCACTGTAAATCTGGCCGCTGCCATGATCCTCTCCCAGGTGAGAAAACGTGGTTTACCTGGCACAAACAAGAGAAAATTTTAAGTACAAACCGTTACTACTACATTACGTGATGACCAAAACACACAAAAAATCAGTACGCTTCTAAGTAGTCACAACATTTACAGAAGGAAACAAGTCTTAGCTTCTTTTTTTTGGGGGGGGGGGGGGGGGGAAGTGTTTTACACCGCTCGCAAGTGCATAAGGTCATATGAGCATGCGGGACACACCTGACATTTTCAGTTGGTAGGAAATTTTGAATTTCGCCCAAGTGGCAGCCAAAGCTTACTCTTATCGATTTTGGACCACTAAGGGATTTTTTACGTGCGCAACTTGCACACGATACCTCCAAGATTTTTCGCCCTTGTCCGAGAAGTCTAGGGGTAGATCTTTCCTACCAGAAGATCAGGGGTGTGGCTGAAAGACAGCAGTAAGAATGAGCAAAGGAGAAGCAGTGGAGAGGCTGCAGAAAGATTCAGAAGCCCAGAGGAGGGGGTATAGGAGGTAAGGGGGGAGGGGCAGAAAGAGGAGTCGAAAGCAGACTAGAGAATATTGCTAGAGAGCAGGAAAGGAGGTGAACTTATGGCACTTGCCACACAATACATTATAAAAGGTCAATAAGTGCCAAAGATTAGAAGTGTGTTTGATACCTAAAAAAAAGGAGCAAACCAGACCAGAGCATCCTCCAACCACCCACAGGCAACAAATCGGCAGTAGAAAGAACAAGAAAAACAAAACTTAACTCTCTCCGACATATCGTCAATGACAGAGTACCTCAGTTTTGTTTCGTTATAACAAGATCCGTCATTTATGAGGACTTATTAAATTGATTATTGCTACAAGAAAACTTAGAAAGGACACAATAACATCCAGTTTCACTTTATCAAAGCGTCAGTTTGGTGATAAATGAGGGAATTCACTCTTGCATCAAGGTAACGATGTAACCGGACTCAGCAGAAATATAACTCAAACTAAAATTGGAATATAATATTTCTTTCAAATAAAAAATGGTGCATTCAGTAATGTGTGGATTATGCTCATCAGGTATCATATGGCTGTGTATCTAATAATAAAGCTATGCTGATTTGCTTTGACATGTTTGGTGAGAGCATTTTTTTCTGTCAAAATGTATTTTTCTTATCATCATCACCTATTCTAATTCTAATCCTTGTTTTATATGCATTCTTATATTATGTATATTTATGTTTGAATTGGGATTTGAAAACAACAACAACAACAACATATGTTTGAATTAATCCTTGCTTTATGTCTGAACATTCGAAATCAATTTCCTTCAAATTGATAAATCACATATATATATGTAACTTTTTGAGTGATGTCTATGCTTATGAAGTTATTTTGTACATCACATTGATAGCCAAATCAAGTCTGAAATTAATTATTACGTCTCGACTTTTTAAACAAAACTTCTTCCAGAAAGAGTCAATCACAACAAAGCACTGTGTTAGGTCTGCTTATTGTATAAAAAAAACTCAGCAAATTTAAAACCTAAAAAAATTGAGATGATAAAGTGGAAAAATAGGATAAAGATATATATATATATATATATATATATATATATATATATATATATATATAAGCAAATAATCACTACATGGGCCTATCATATGCAGATCTATAGGGCCTACAGTCGAAATTGTCAAAGACAACCACCCATTGCCAATATGAAAAGAATCCTCCAAGAATGTTGGATGGATGTCTTGAACAGTTTCATTGCAAAGAAGGACTTCCATAACGAGCGACAACACTAACAAACACAAAAAATGGGGACCTAACCCTAACCCTACTATCCATAACCCAAACCTTAACCCTAACCCTCTCTATCTATTTCATAGTCATCACTCGTTTCAGAATTCGTCCCCATTGAAATATATAGACAAAAAAACACAAGGGGAGAGGAGGGAAGTGGTCATTTGTACAGGATGTGATTGGATCGGACAGGTGATCGCTAGAGCATGTTTGACTGTATAGTGTGAGAACCTTATACGGGGTGCCAACTACAGATGGGATCCGCGGATTGGGCTGATCCCCTAACTCTGTCGCAGACGATCGGCCTGATCCAGCCGTAATGGGCACCCCTTATAACCAAACGTTTTGAAAATGTTCAAACAAGGCCTCGGTGTCCACATTTCAAGTTGTAAAAACAAGTCGTGAGTGTCAGATGGAGAGCCAACAACATGGACGGGGAGGAGCCAACAACCATCAAATAACTTACAACTTTGAACAATAAGAATGTATCTTCCTGTCTGAAAAAATATGCTAAACACAGTTCATTGTTAGATTGAACTTTGGTGGACTCAACACTGAACGAAGCCAGAACAACTTTTGAGCTTCGCTGTGCAATGGTCTACTCTATATTATTGTGCGTGTGTTTTTTTTTAAGCCACCTCTATTCTCACCCCGAGTGAAAATAGTGCAGGCGCGCTTTTTGGGCTATTCTCACCCAGTGTGCGTTCACTATGATAGCCTAGGCTGACCAGTGTAGCGTTCACCGAGAACGAACGTTCGAGTGCTCTTGGGCTGAAAGCGTGCAATTTTGTCTGTGGACAGTGAGAAAGAAAGAGAGAGGGGGGGGGGGAGAAAGAGAGAGAGAGATAGTAGATAGAGAGAGAGAGAGAGAGAGAGAGAGAGAGAGAGAGAGAGAGAGAGAGAGAGAGAGAGAGAGAGAGAGAGAGAGACAGAGAGAGAGACAGAGAGAGAGGAGTAGCGCGAGAACTTCCGGGCAAAACAAAATGGCGACCTGCGAAGTTCGGCTCCATTCGAAAAGTGAAATAGCCATAGCATCTTTGTAGACGACCAAATTAGCTTAATTTTGTGCTATAACGTCATTTTTTCTTTGCTTTGTCAATTTGAACATCCACACTGATAAACAGATTCCGAAATTAGGAAAAATAGAGGTCTTGTTTCACACCGAGTGAGAATAGCCAATGCTGGCAAGTCTCACCCGGGGTGAGATGTCGATCGTAATTTTTATTCTCACCCCGGGTGAGGATAGCCATTTCCTTTTTTAAATTATAAATGATAAATTTAACAAATCCGGAACTACTTTTGAGTCAAGCTGTGCAATGGTCCGCTTTTACGCATGTTGTTATTGTTTTGCATATTTATGGGCGTTTAAAAAAAATTATTAGCACTATTTTTGTTACCAGGGGGGAAAGCCCCCCTAAAACCCCCCACTGCTGTTATAGCTAGTACGCCACGCATTAATATAACATGTAGGCCTAAACACAGTGGGTCCACCAAAATTGAATCCAGTCCAGTTCATTACACAATACATCAAAGAGGGTGAGGATCTAGAATCTAGATCTAGATCTAGATAATCTAGATTCTAGTCTAGAGTTTGGAATTTTTTATTTCCCATTCATTCTTTTTCTTGACTAGAATCTATATATCTAGATCTAAGATCTCTAGGACTAAACTCTATACTCTACTTGAATTCAATCCTCACATCATACAGTCCACGGTAAAAGACCTACAGTACAGTTAGTAGCCTAGTTCAGAGACCTTATGACACTGGGTGGGGCTTATTGGTAACCAAACCCAAGGCCCAAATGCCACGATTACGCCAACTGAGAAATAGATCTAGATTCTAGTTGGTCCTTTTCCGTGTTCGGCTTGGATTGCTTGCCTTGGTGACTGGACACTTGTTTTTAGTTTTAAGGAATACGCTGTTATTAATTATCAAGTTCCGTTACTTCACATCTGTTCAACAGAGGATTACCTTTTGCTCGGATTCTTTACCTGGTATAAAAACAGAGATTCCAAGTCGAGTGATTCAATGAAAGCTAGTCTAATTATAGCATCACAGTGTGAGATAGCAGTGGTTGGCGATTGAGCAAAGTAGGGGGTTTGGATTGAGGCCACAGTTTGTGTGTACAGTCACAGGCCCAGATGAGGAAGTGCATCAAAGGTTGAGATTTCTATACTCCTCCAAGAAAGAGCTGAGATTTCCCCCACGGGAGGTTACTCAAAACGGTCACAACTCGCAGCAGAAACAGAAGGAGTTATTCCGATCAGCTGATTTTTGTTGGTCTTTTTTCTCGTGCAGGGGGGATTAGGGGCGTGTGAGGGGGCGTGGGGGTGGGGAGACTAAAACGGAAATTTGAACTCGGTAAAAGCTGTCAGTTGGACAATAATCGGAACAAAAGACAAACAACAATGAATATTATTTATGATGGTATACCCCCTCCCCCACAACCCTTTCAAACGTGGCCATTGAGTGGCGAGCAACAGCTGTGGGAAGCTCATAAAACAATAGATCTGTGGACTATGATTTATGCATTCGTACGGCGCCGCGGTTTTTTCTATTATACCCGTCCGCACAATATCCATAAATGATTGTAGAGCCCAATAAAGCGTGCTATCAGTTTTCGTGTCATTACCGGTTTTTTATAGAGTGATAAATTCACATTAGCTTTAGATTGGCAAACGTAATACCTTGTATGCCGACACACCCGCACCCCTTGTAAACTTGCTTAACACACGGTAGTTTGTAAAGTGCGCACTCATAATACGTATATAGGCCTCCATAGTACTCCTACAAACATGTATTGTTTATCTGCATTGTGTATCTCAAATTGCACCCCACCCCCACCCTCCCCCCCACCCCCCCCCCCCCACCCCCCAAAAAAACTATTTAAAAATCTGAGCTAGCAAATAAGTCCATAGCGTATTATTTTCATTTCTGTTATTTTAACTAGTCTGGAAAATGTACAAAATTTAGCTCTAGCACGAGTCGGTCCAACAAATAAGCATTGACATCATTGCCATTAATTTCTTCCAAACGTTCATACTTGGAACATAAGCCTACAGTAAGCAAAGTTGGTCTTAAAACCTACAAAGATTAAACCAAATACATGATGAAGTACACCCACGACAAAATGATTGCTATGCCCTATGAAAAGAAAACAAAAACATTGAAAAAGGGGTGGAATATAAATAGTTAGGACAAACAAACAATAGGTATGGAGGAGAGAACAAAAAATGAGGTGAACAGAAGGATAAAGATATGTCTTGGGGTTGGTTTATGAAATACAGAGAATTTTTTAAATATTTTAAATGACGAAATCACCGAAAGACAAGTTTTCAACCAGCTCCTTGTCCCAGCAATAAGCTACGGATACTAAAGCTGGTTTATAACCAGAAATATCATAAAGAAATTCAGGACAACGCAAAGAATAATGGAAAGGAAGATGCTGGGCATAAGAATACAAGATCAAATAAACCACACAAAAAAGGAAAATTGAAACTGCAGTTACAGATATCCTTATATTTACACAACAACAAAAATGGAAATGGGCCGGTCAGGTCGGCAGAGTGAAGGATAACAGATGAACGAAAAGATGTGCGGTATGGAGCCCAAGAACAGGACAAAGATCTAGAGTAAAAAATAAGACCGGAAAGAAGAAGGCAGGACGATATCAAAGAGAGGATGGGTACAACCTAGACACAGAAAACGGGGGCTAAAACAGAGTGGAGGTCGTTATTGTGGAGGACATCCTGCAGTGGACGAACAACGCCTAGAAAGACAGAACAATGTACAGGACAATACATGGCATGTTACATGAACATGAACTACTAACTATCAAAGATAATTTTTTGCAGATTTGAACACGCTCCTTTAAAAAATGTATGTTGAAAATGAAAGTATTTTCACCAGGAGCATCTTGTCGGTATATTATGAGCCCGATTCTTCCACAAAAAAGCATAAACAATAAATGTTGTCCTATTAACGAAGACATTAAGACTGCACTTGGATTAAGATTTTTGCACCTCAAGACACAACTCTTCTCACAAAATTACTTTTAGAATAAAATATTGTACTAAAACAGGACAGGACAAAAAAAGAATAAGACACCGGCTTGGCTTTCTTGGGTCGCTACAAAACAAACATTGTTTAGTTAATCATAGTCTAATCCCGTCTGATTCAAAACAAGACAATATTATTCTTGCATTCAAAAACGTGTTTCCGAAAGAAAGAAAAATTGTATTAATAGATCTACATCAAATCATGAGAAAAAATCCAAACAGAGCCAAAGAAATAAGAAATGTCAAAGAAATAAATTTATAGAATTACGCAAAATATTTTTTATTTGTACGGGGTACTGTT
>NW_004797487.1:911153-912241 GCF_000002075.1 Aplysia californica | reverse complement strand
CAGACAGACAGACAGACAGACAGACAGACAGACAGACAGACAGACAGACAGACAGACAGACAGAGATAAGAGATTGTATTGATTTGAACGGTCTTTGGCCCCTACATCCACACATTATAACATATGACTAATACATAAATTTGTGCAGCACATCAGATAATTTACATAAAATTGCATAAAATTCGTCAAGGATGTCCTCGTGGGCCACTTTTGTTCATATCTGTGTTTCTGAATTTGAACTGATGGTGAAAAACATGACTAAAATAAGCGGTACATCTGGGCTAATGACATGAAAAAACTGTTACGTACAATGCGGTTTGGATATATGCATGGCTTTTTGAAAATGTTGGTGATAAGAATATTTTCCTATCCCAAGTCAAGGAAAGACTAATGAATATGAGCCACCAGGACTGGCGTTCTAATGTGTCAGACGTTTACTTTCTTCCTACGCTAAGCCCTGCTCCGTACCTCTCATTCACAATCTCTGCAAGAGGTAGAAGGGTCCTGACATTACTCATAACTTTCAGTTAGTCGCTGAAAAAATAATCTGTTCCGGTTGGTTATTGTCTACTGTAATCGTTGCAACCAGTGCAATGAAAAGATGTAGACAATGAATTCCATATATTGTTCAGATGCTCACAGTACAATAAAATACGAGAGCAACTTTTGCCAGAGAGCGTCAGACTTCAAACACACGAAGAGCCATGATCTAAGCTCAATGGATTATTAGTCTGTGCTGATTAAGTCCACTCTAAAAATATTCATAAATTATATTATACAACGGACACGCGAGCCTTAAGAAAAAGGCATTCATCCGCATAATATTTCATGTAACTGTGTATTTACTACAATCTAGAATAAGTAATATGTTATATCATGCATATATATTATGTATAAAAATAACAACGGCAATCTTTATTCACCCCTCAGAGTGAAATTTGTCTCGATTTCTCTCGCTGCTTCATTTGTAGCATTGTGTACTCTGTCGATCCGAACAAATCTGTATTTCTGTCTGTTCTTACTTTCCAGAAAGAGAGAGTGGGTGATAGAGAGAGAGAGAGAGAGAGAGAGAGAGAGAGAGAGAGAGA
>NW_004797487.1:909406-910414 GCF_000002075.1 Aplysia californica | reverse complement strand
GTGTGTGTGTGTGTGTGTGTGTGTGTGTGTGTGTGTGTGTGTGTGTGTGTGCGTGTTTTAAGAGGGGCGAGTTGTTAACAAACTAAGTCACGGTTATTACAGAATTGTGTTTGTCCATACTGGTGTTCTCGGTGTAAGCGGGAGGGATCGTTGAAGGCGCACGCACCTTCTTGAGGTGGGCAAAATCCGGACAATCTACCCGGATAACCGGATAATTATCAATGAAACATTGTCCGATTTCAGACTCTTTTAACTTCCTTTCCTGACCCGTTTGCGGAAGTGGGTGCACCCATTTGTTGAAATGGTTCGAACCCATTTGCCGAAGTGGTTCATAAGATATTATTATTTGCCGAAGCGGTGCACTAACATATTATTATCCGGATTTTGCTAAAGCGACTCGTTGCCCAACTCTAGCACCTGCATACATCGGCACGTTCTCTGCTCACGCCCTGCGCGCGCATGTCAGCGTGTTCTCTGCTCACCTGCCCGCGTGACTGTGCACTGCTGGTCAGTGAGTGGGCGGACGGGAGGCCCTATATGTGTGGGCTTGAGATGGGAGTCTGACACAATTTCAAAACACCTGCTTCTTATTGTAAAATGCAAGAGTTTGTGGTTGTTAGTTGGTTGTTGTTGTTGTTGTTGTTGTTGTTGTTGTTTGTTTGTTGTTGTTGGGTTTTTTTTTGGGGGGGGGGGTTGTTACTGTTGTTGGTGGTGTTTTTGTTGTTCTGTTTTTTGTTTTGTTTTGGTCTTTGCTGTTATTGTTTGTTTTTCTCTCCACTGTAGCAGGGAACTCAGTCTGTGGGCATGTCAGTGTTGTACCGCTCCAGACAGAAGGGGCTACCCGTGCGGATGAACAAGTGGGAGACATGGGTGGAGGGAACCAAGACATGGTACTGTCTTTTGTTTGTCTGGTTTTGATTTGAGGAGAGAGAGACAGAGAGAGATGGGGGGGTACAGACAGACAGACAGACAGACAGACAGACAGACAGACAGACAGACAGACAGACA
>NW_004797487.1:908037-909306 GCF_000002075.1 Aplysia californica | reverse complement strand
TCTCTCTCTCTCTCTCTCTCTCTCTCTCTCTCTCTCTCTCCCTCTCTCTCTCTGTCTCTCTCTGGACGCGCATGGGACAAGTATTTAAAGGTGAATAGGAATTAATTTACAAAACCTGTACATAAATGCGTCTGCGCTATTAACCGATCAGCGCAAGACTGCGCTGTGCGTTTTAACGATCTATAATTGCGCCGCAATATCTTACGAGTGTTCACAATTAGTACAAAGTTAACATCCACTGCAAGGGTCGAGGAACAGACGACGGAACAATCATGATCGAATGCGAATCTTGCATGACGTGGTACCATTCCAAATGTAGTGGACTGAAACCCGGAGCGGAAATAGAACATTGGAAATACGACTCCGGTGAATAAATCAAAAGTACTTTGTGGACTTTGAGTTTGATACCTGGCATTGTATCATTCTTGTGAGGTCTACACTTTCTTAATATATTTATTTTGATTTTGATTTTGATTTTAATTTTCATATTTTTACACTTATAGATCTATAGACTATATGTGAATGTTCCTTGATGTGAGTAAAAGAATAAAGATGGGAGTGAATTTAAATTAAAAAAACATTTAAAAAATATTTTTAAAATATAAAGTATTAATGCAATCTGCAGATTGCCGCACAATTATACAATCGTTAAAACGCACCGATCGGTAAATAGCGTGGACACATTTTACGACTACCGAGGATCATTTTCAGTTATGTGGGAATAAATTTTGATGTTGCCAAAACCTGCTCTTATGGATTATGAGTCTTCGAATACTTTTTTTTTTTGTGCAATGAACCCGGAGTAGATGGACAAAGAGGACACATTAAGCATGTCCATTTCAGTGAAAATTTATTTTTAATTTTTGCCAAAGTCTACTATCATCTGAAAGACAGTAGCAAGACGGAGCGAAGAAGAAGCAGTACATGTATAAAGAGTCAGGGGCTGAAAGTGGAGATGAAAGTAGATAGAACATGATTTGAGAGCAGGAAAGGAGGTGAAAGCACTTTTTTTTAAAGCAAAGAATTAATGTTTCCTCACCGTCAGGTTTCGAACCCGGGACCAACTGATTGAGAGGCGGACACCTTACATCTAGGGCACGAGAGCCGCTGTGACAGAGTGGGCAGGCGAAGGCGTTTATGTCGCAGCGGTAGATTTGGGTTTGCAGTGAGGTCCTGTCTGCAAACCGCTTTAATTTAATTCAACCCAAGCCATTCACCCTTGTTTGAGGGTGAACATTCGCTCCAGTACACTTGCACTGAGCGGGGGGG
>NW_004797487.1:905895-907937 GCF_000002075.1 Aplysia californica | reverse complement strand
CCTTCTCTCCTATCAAACATCTATCGTCCTTATCTCTCCTCCTTCTTTCCTATCAAACATCTATCGTCCTTATCTCTCCTCCTCCTTTCCTATCAAACATCTATCGTCCTTATCTCTCCTCCTTCTCTCCTATCAAACATCTATCGTCCTTATCTCTCCTCCTTCTTCCCTATCAAACATCTATCGTCCTTATCTCTCCTCCTTCTCTCCTATCAAACATCTATCGTCCTTATCTCTCCTCCTTCTTTCCTATCAAACATCTATCGTCCTTATCTCTCCTCCTTCTTCCCTATCAAACATCTATCGTCCTTATCTCTCCTCCTTCTCTCAGTATAAACTACTCGTACTACACATACTCTCTTTTGCAACACCTCTGATCTTCGGCTCTTCCACCATGACCTATATTTGTTGTGCAAGTTTCGGCAAACTCTTTCTCTCACTAAATCAAAAAGCAAATTCCCGCCTTGTTCTTTGTGATTTTCACGAGTTGTTTCCAAGTTAGAGAACGCGGGTGGTTGGCGGGTGCTCTTGTGTGGATTGCTCCTTCTTTCCTATCAAACACCTATCGTCATGATCTCTCCTCCTTTTTTAATATTTGTTACTCTCTTGTAACACATCTAATCTTCGGCATTTATATGACCTTATTGTCATTGCAAGTGCCGTAAAACTCTTACTAAAACTCGGTGTAAATTCTTTGTACGTTTTGATTTTCTCGAGCAGCTGTCGAGTAAGAGAACAATTAGATGACTGGACTCCATGTCTGGAGTACAAATGTCCCTAGATAAACGAATGTCCCTAGATAAACGACGCGTGGAACGTTTGGACATCTGTCAAGACTGCCACCGTCGACAGCGTAAGGTTGCTGAGGCCGGAGAAAGTAAATGACGTTTTTAAGCTTACACCCTGTTTAACGCACGCTCAGCACACACACACACACACACACACACACACACACACACACACACACACACACACACACACACATACACACATTTACATCATTCATGGACGCACACAGCCGAACAGGAAGTCGATGAGGAGGTATCAATCAGTAATTATTCGTGCCTCTCACCTTTCCATTTGGGCATGATTTCGCTAGAGAGGACTTCAAAAGGAGCCCCTCGAGTAGGAGAAAGAGCGCTGGTACTGGTATCCCAACAAAGCAGGTTAGACTGTTACCCCACTACAGCAGCAACAGACGAGACAGACAAGCTCCCATCCGGCAATCACTCACATCGGCACAAACACAATAATGCATGGAGAGAAGTCTGATGTCACCCTCTGTGATGATGAACAACGATCCACGAAGGCCGATCTATGGAGACCCCGGTGGGAAAATTGTAGACGTGTTTGGGTTGGGGGTTGTTTTCCCAAGCTACAGTGTTGCAGTGTTTGTGTTAGATCAATGGGGTGTGCTCCGCCATTTCGCCATCTGTTCTTATCTCAATGTGTTGGATGGAGCGTCCATGTAGACTGTTTGCCGCAAAGAAGAAAAATTAGTAAGATAGCTGGGAACGCACCCATTTCCAAATTAACCGGATCTCCTCCAGTAAACCATTTTGAAATTAACTTTTTTAAACCAAGTGGCCATGCTTCCAAGGGCGCAAATGGTTCGTATAATTGCATAATAAAAAGAAAAACAAAACAAAAACGAAAAATTTGAAGCTAGCTACCACGTCATGGTTCGCTACTCTACTCTTGCGTGAACCGGTTCGGACAAAAATAATTCTAACGAAAAGAGAGAAGGAATCTTTCAATGACACTGCTCACAACCACTTGCTATGCAAACGTCAGAATCATTCTTCTTTCAAAGGGAGAGACAGTGAAACGAAAAGGAGAATCATTAAAGATGTAAACAATGAACGTTTGAATCAGTAACCCATGAACCAGTGCTTTCGGTTTTGAGAATGTAAATGAAATGGATAATCGGATTGGGTCTATTTCTTATGTCAAGAGAATTGTGCGTGACTTCTTGTGTTGTCTTATCACAACACATGGGACTCTCTCTCTCTCTCTCCCTCTCTCTCTCTCTCTCTCTCTCT
>NW_004797487.1:904536-905795 GCF_000002075.1 Aplysia californica | reverse complement strand
GAGAGAGAGAGAGAGAGAGAGAGAGAGAGAAGAGAACGAGAGAGAGAAAACGAGAGAGAGAAGAGAACGAGAGAGAGAAAACGAGAGAGAGAGAGAGAAGAGAACGAGAGAGAAAGAGAGAGAGAGAGAAATCGAGAAAGAGAGAGAAAGAGAGAGAGAAAGAGAGAGAGAAAGAGGAAGAGAGAGAGAGAGAGAGAGAGAGAGAGAGAGAAGAGAACGAGAGAGAGAAAACGAGAGAGAGAAGAGAACGAGAGAGAGAAAACGAGAGAGAGAGAGAGAAGAGAACGAGAGAGAAAGAGAGAGAGAGAGAAATCGAGAAAGAGAGAGAAAGAGAGAGAGAAAGAGAGAGAGAAAGAGGAAGAGAGAGAGAGAGAGAGAGAGAGAGAGAGAGAAGAGAACGAGAGAGAGAGAACGAGAGAGAGAGAGAGAAAGAGAGAGAGAAAGAGAGAGAGAGATGATAAACACAAAGGAAGTGCTAAGTGTCAGGGAGGACCCTCGTGTAGTGTGACGTAAGAGCTCCCAAGTGGCCTCGCTCCCTCGTCTATCTCGTCTCAATGGCTTGCCCGCGGAATTTTTAGACTTGGCTTTTCTTTTTGTTTGTTTGTTTGTTTGTTTGTTTGTTTGTTTGTTTTTGGGGTTGGTTTTTTCCACGTCCTCCAAATCTAACTTTTTTTTGTTTTTGTTTTTGTTGGGGTTTTTCGTGCATTTCAAGCAGCTCATCTGAGTAGCGTACGTATGTGATTAAAGATAGAAGACAAGGCAAGCGTCCAAAAGTGTTATCCGAATGGGAGAAAGTAATCCGCTTATCCGGACCCGAACAGTGAACACTGGCCTAGTTTTTGACTTCAAGACATACCGTTTGATCAAATTAAACCTTTCAATCAGCATCAAATATGTTTGTTTTGGAAGATCTGGTGGACTTGCGCCAAGATGATACTGAACTGTACCGTCATTCCACATTAATGTATGTCAAATTTTCAATGTGAGTGGTTGGCGGGTGCTCTGGTGTGGTTTGCTCCTTCTGTCCTATCAAACATCTATAGCCTTTATCTCCCCTCCTTTTTTGTTGTTTGTTACTCTCTTGTAACACCTCTAATCTTCGGCACTTATATGACCTTATTGTGTTGCTAGTGCCGTAAAACACTTACTAACACTTTTTAAAAATTTCAACTACAAAAAAAATTAATTAAAATCAGGTAGGCTACGTTGTGGAGTTTGATGAGACGTATCGATTAGTCTTAGTCTTAGTCTTAGTCTCA
>NW_004797487.1:903250-904109 GCF_000002075.1 Aplysia californica | reverse complement strand
ATAAATAGAAGAACGTATTTTAACAGAATCAACCATTTTGTACTTAAATGATAACTTAATGAGCCAAAAAAAAAGTATTTAGAAAAAAGACTGGCGTCTCCTGGAAATCTCGTATGTATTTAGACATACAAAAATATTGAATGACAGGGGCGAAATGAATCTTGTTATGATAATATTACTGAGTACATTTCTATGTGAGGCACCGCGCTGGAATCAGGCTCTCGTCAAAATAATCAAACTGAAGAAACTTGCATTTTTCTGCAGGTTTGTTTAGTTTTCTCAAATGTTTGTTTTTTGGCTCAACACCTTTCATGCCCATTAAAAAACTCATTTCTGTGTGGATTTTTCTTTTAAAAAAACGTTGATTAAAGGCACAAAAAATGTAAATTTTCAATTGACCTGGACTCTTAAGCTAAGGAAATAACTAATCTTTGTCGGCCATTTTCTCACTAATTTTAACTCTGAAAACAGGTGACCCACACCTCCTTCATTCGCAAATATCTCGACTTGTATTCAAGAAAATGGATACCTTTTTCATCCAAATAAAGACTAGTGAACAAGCTTTAAGATGATACCGATAACTCTACATGCCCAAAATTGACGAGAGCCTGATTCCACCACGCTGCCTCACATATCATATGGGTATATGTACTGAATATATCATATGGGTATATCATATGGGTATATGTACTGAATATATCGTATGGGTATATCATATGGGTATATGTACTGGATATATCATATGGGTATATGTACTGAATATATCATATGGGTATATGTACTGGATATATCATATGGGTATATGTACTGAATATATCATATGGGTATATGTACTGGATATATCATATGGGTATATGTA
>NW_004797487.1:900553-903150 GCF_000002075.1 Aplysia californica | reverse complement strand
GAGGGGAGTCAGAAGATAGACTGTAGATTGCAGAAGAAAGGGGGAAAAGAGTCATGCAATGCCAGTAAACCCCGCTAACCACCTCCAATACCACTGACACCCGCCAACCTCCCACTGACCACTATGCAATACCATTGACACCTGCCACCCACCCACTGACCCCTATACAATACCACTGACACCCTCCAACCTCCCATTGACCACTATGCAGCACCAGTGACAACAACACAAGGAGACTCACTTCTGTTCCACGGCATGATGACGTTGTTGGCCTATGACGTCACCACGTTCCCGGAAGTTCCTCCGCTCCCGGCAGACGTGAAATATCGTGATATCCGACTTTGAGCAAACTTCACAGGTCGACAGGTACACTTGAGCACAGCTCTACTCACGACTGTTCCAATCACTGACTCATAGCTGGAGTGAACAACTCTGTAAAATTAGTATCCAATTTCAGAACAATACTATATTCCTCGTAGTTGAAAAAGGGAAATCCTGACTGCCTCAGGAAATAGCCCAAAAATATTTATTCCTATGAATAAAGCACGTTTGGAATATCAAGAGTTTAGCCTGAGATAGGGAAAATTAATGTGGAATGTGTTTGTTCGCGGTCTATACCCTGATGCAGGGTGGTAACGACATTGATGATGATGAATACGTGGGTTTGCCTTGTCTAGGCGCGGCCGTGGTACGAAATACTTCCGAGCTGCTGACAATGTTATGTTCACTGACAGACCCGGCCTGTGTTAGTCCTGGGGTAGGCAATGAGTCGACACTCGGTGACGGTGACAGAGACGGTGATGGTGACGGTGGCGGTGACGGTGACGGTGGTGGGAAGAACAATAGCGAGAGAGTGGGACTGATGTAATTAATCAGAACTTTCGCTCTACGGAGCGTGCAAGTGTGTGCGTGCGCGCGCGCGCGCGTGTGTGTGTGCACGCTGACAACGATTAATGGCGTGTTTCTGATTGTGAAAATTGAACACAAAGGTTAGAGAATACCTAAAAACAACAACAGCAGAAAAAAAAACAGAACAAAAGTAAAAGCGTTCCTTCATCGGAATATTCAACATTCTCCTCTGCTCTGCTTGTTATGCTGACTAAGGACTTGGCGAGTTTTGTTTAAATCTAGGTTTTTTTACGCTCCCATTTACCCATTTTCGATCTTTTAGGAGGCGGACTTCTACCCTGCCCGTCCGGCCAACCCGGGTGGAAAAGGATACAGCATCTCAGCAGAAAGACCCAGAAACTCGATAACAATTATCCCCACACCACACGGTAATCAAACCCTGGTCCACTACGTGCTTTCACGAAGAACCTAAATGCTACACCACAGACGCTGATAAGAATAATGTGTTGTTTTGTTCCGAAAGAGCCTCTGTGTGTTGCAAGTACCGTAAAACTCTTACATAATAACAAAATTAAAAACTAAAAATCGAAAGAGCCTACTGGGTATTTAAAAAATGACTGAAAATTAATGTTTTCTTCTTCTTGCTACAAAAAGTGTGATCAGTGGCCACAGTGATCGTCTTTTTGTGCCTGTGCTGTTCTTCAGAGTACGATTATTATGCATTTGAGAATTGTACGTTGAATGGGCTAATATGCATAAACGTTGATTTAATTATTGTTTAATTAATTAACTCTTATTTTATTGTGAAGTTCCTAGAGCCACCAGGGAGCAGGTGCTATAGAATGGTGTTTATTATATTTGTATTTATTTATTTTTCGACTTGTTTATTTATTTATTTATTCATTCATTTATTCATTTATTGCTCATTTGTTATTTTTTAAAATTTACTTACTTATCATCATCATCATCATCATCAAAGTGTAAGTGCGCTAACATCGATAGTTAGCCCCCTTTTTTTTTTTTACCTCGTCTAAAAATTAAACAACTGAAATAGATAATTAAATCAATAAATAAACATACAAATTAGTAACGTTGAAAAATAGTAAACCGAGTATGTTTAAAAAGAAGTCTGACATTCAAATCTCAATCTAAATCAAACAAACATCATAGATCAAAACCCTGGATTAAAATTAAAGCGATTGTGGGTGAGTAAGTGAGTCACTGATCTTTGACATCTCGCTACCTCAAAATTATAAAATTCTATCTGCTCAATATCTAGTTTTGAGAAATTTGACGTCCAAATTTTTTACTTTCGCAATAAGTCAAGCTATTTCGAATGCAATTCTGTGAATATCTTGATAACGGCTCCGAATATTTTTACGATTTTGATAGAGCAGATAGAACATTTGGTTTCTGAGCTCATGGTTTTTGTAACTCAAAACGGCCAAAACTGGCAGATAGAACTTTGTAATTCTGAGGTAGCGATCTGTCAGATATTTACACGTAAATCTAGTAGAAAAAGATAACTTGTTCTGGCAGTTCTTGTGTTGCAATATGTCGATAAGACGTGGCTATTGGCGGGGTCTTGCTTAAGTGACTTTTAATCCAACTGTCATAAGATCTTTTTACGAGTTTGTTTTTCTTTGGGTTTGTTGTTGGGTTGTTTGTTTGTTTGTTTGTTGTTGGGTTGTTTGTTTGTTTGTTTGTTGTTGGGTTGTTTGTTTGTTTGTTTGTTGTTGGGTTGTTTG
>NW_004797487.1:899266-900453 GCF_000002075.1 Aplysia californica | reverse complement strand
ATGGGTATATGTACTGAATATATCACATGGGTATATGTACTGGATATATCATATGGGTATATGTACTGGATATATTATATGGGTATATGTACTGAATATATCGTATGGGTATATGTACTGAATATATCGTATGGGTATATGTACTGAATATATCATATGGGTATATGTACTGGATATATTATATGGGTAAGGTGTACTGGGTATTACACACGCAACTCGTTAACTCTACCAAACATAGACTGACTCGATTACCCGTTAACTCTCTTATCCACCTACTCTCTTATCCACCTACTCGTTTATCCACCTACTCGTTTATCCACTTTTACTCGGTTTTCGATCCAGATTTGTTGCTGTTTCTGGTATGAAATGTTATGGTGCTTTGCGGATTGCCAAATTTTGAATTGTGAGACACTTTGTTCAAGGACGGACATACATTTCTGCGCACGTAACGCTTTTCCAAGTGGCTGGGAATCATGCCCACACTCGTGGAAAATTCCTGCTGATGACGTCAGTGACAGTTGGACAGACCGGGCTTTCCAGGGATTATTTTCCTCCAGTTTGGAACAAACTTGTGGATTTTTTGTCCCGAGAGGTTGGGGGGGGGGGGGCAACAGATGATGGGAACAGGATGTAGAAACCTTGTTAGGAACCTAAACAATCCAGACAATAATTTGTGCCAAGTTCCACAGAAATACAACGGAGAACTGCAATTATAACAGCGATGGAACGTTTCAATAAATCGAGTCTAATACTGAAAAATACAAACATCTCAATGGCTACCAAAAAGAACAGTGGTAAGATCTATGCGTGGTCAACCCTTCTGTACAGTACAGCTGTGACGGTAAATGTTGGACAATAACCGAAATGAATTTAGTGAAAATAAACTAGAAACAACAGAAATGTGGTTTCTTGGGAGATTGTTGAGAATTATTTATCTAGTTGGTCTCAGTGCACCTGTTTATTTATCAGTTTGTGAAATCTGTCCTTCAGTACACATGTTTATTGATCCATCTGTCCTTCAGTTCACATGTTTATTTATCCATCTTAATAGCCATCTGTCCTTCAGTGCACATGACTGTTCCCGTTCAGCCTCCTAGCACTGACCTTGGAATGTCCCAGTTGGCCCGCCCAAGCTGTGACCTTTGACTCGCGGACATTGATAAGCCGAGGGACCAGCACGTCATGCC
>NW_004797487.1:897332-898731 GCF_000002075.1 Aplysia californica | reverse complement strand
GATTGTCTTTGAACTGCTTGAATTGTCAATGCTTGTCAGTGCAGTGGACCGATATTTGACCTTGAAAGGTGGAAGTTATCACTGACACTCTCAAAAAGAGTAAATGCATGAATGATTGATTGATTGTGTGAATTCAATTTTATTTTTCAATTGTTTTTAACGAAATAACATTCTTTATTGAAATTTTACTGAGTACATGTAATTTCCTTGGATTTGCATAAAAAAGGAAGAAATATTGAACAACACAAATTGAATTGACATTTTAGAGGGACTATCTCTACACCACCAATTTGAAGGTAGAGAATAAAAAAACATAAGTTACAACTACAGTGTTAAAGTGCTGTAATTATGACTGTCATCAATACTCAGTCATTTAAATGTAATTGTGACAAAACTGGGCCTGTGACAAACTGGGCCTGTGACAAACTGGGTATCCCCCATTCCGACAATTGATGGAGGACTCCGTCGTTAGAAGAGGAGAATTTCCCAAAATCTGAGCTGGAGGGAGGGGAAGTTCAGCACTAGATAGCGGTTGTTCCAAAGTGATGTCGTCATAAAACTCCGCCGACTTGAGACATCGTGGATCTAATGCGTCATCATAGAACACGTTTTGCTTTTTTGTGATAGTTTTTTGGGGGGTTCTGTTTTGTTTTATTGCTCTTTTTGTGTGTGGGAGTTGTTGTTTTTTAGGGGTGTTGTTGTTGTTGTTGTTGTTGTTGTTGTTGTTGTTGTTGTTGTTGTTGTTGTTGTTGTTGTTGTTGTTGTTTTTCTTTGATTTTTCTGTTGTTTATTTGGTCTTTAAAAAAAGCTTTTTTGCTTGTTTGTGGTAGTTTTTTTTGTTCTATCAAAAACAACAACAACAACAACAACAATAACAACAATACTCAAACAAACACAAAAGACTGCGATAAACAGACAAGAAAACAAACCGACAAATCATGCATGTGTGTTACTCTCTAATAAGACCTCGAATCTTCGACACTTTTATGATCTATCAGGTGTTGCAAGTGCCGTAAAACTCTTGCAAGTGCCGTAAAATTCTTCCTAAAACTCAACTCAGTAGATCTATATGGGTTTCCCAAACTGAAGTTCTAGCACGTTCCATTAATTGCTAAAGGAACAAAAGGTCGAGCAAAGTACAGCCCACCTTCTCTCTTCTCCCGCATTCTTTCCTCAAATCTTATCTCTACAAACGGGTAAGTGACAAACAGCTCTCAGCCCCACCCTTTCCCCACCCACTTCAATACTTCCTTTACCTTTCCCTCTCCATTTATTCAATTCTTTCACGTTCCTCCAACCATCCCCCATTCCCTCTCTCGATCCTTTCTCTCACCTCCCCCACACCCACCCCCTTTTCATCCTTTCTCTCACCCTGTTCTACTTCTTTTCTTACCTCCTT
>NW_004797487.1:895586-897232 GCF_000002075.1 Aplysia californica | reverse complement strand
AGACAGATAAATAGATAGATAGATAGATAGATAGATAGATAGATAGATAGATAGATAGATAGATAGATAGATAGATAGATAGATAGGGTGTGGAGGAGAAGAAAATATGTATTTGCAGAAATAGAATAGAACTAAGGCCAGCCAATATTAACTACTGTTTACCACAAGGTATTGATCTCCTGTCACCTCTTTGCCCATGACAAATCGCACCATTTTAACCCTTTTGGGACGAGTAAGTCTGTGTGAGCGCATTTAGGCGATATCAGCGCTTGTAATAGAACTTGGATCATCCTGATAAATGGCATTCAAGGCCTATTAACGGCTCGTACACACCAAACATCCGCGTGTGTGGTATTGTGCATTCGTCTAAAGCACAAACGTATGCCCATTCACATGTCCTATCATCCGTCTATTTGTGCGTTATCGTGCGTGCTTTACATCAACATGGAAGTGAGGAGTGAGGAGTGAGAACTCAGTTCAGAGAGTAGCGTATGGTTGCCCTTTGCCTAGGGGTCCTCGTGGTCTTCTAGGTTACTGGACTCGACGAGGTAGCGGTCGGTCACAACACGAGAGCAGACGGATTAAATTTTATGGCTGCCATAAAACTCACCACACGCACGAACGACAGCTATCAATACCGCATGAACACGAACAGTAATGGTAGAAACACAATTAGGGCCCAGAGAAGAAATAAAAATTCTTTCATGCGTCTTCCACACGATACCACACGAACGCGGATATTTGGTGTGAACGAGCCGTAACCCGTTTTTCGCCGATTGTGCGTTCCCGTGCATTAAGTGTTATCAACCTCCGACAGAAAATCTGGATATAAAAAGATAAAGGGTGAGCACTAGGGTCATCTTTCAAAAATATGTGACAGCTTTCTTCAAAATTTGTCTAATTATTTGGGTTAAAGCCCCTATCAACACTATTAGGTCATTTAAGAGGCCGGACCTCCGAGTTTACCGTCCTTATAAAAAAGGACCGAGCCAAATGGGAAATGAGTGTAATGCGTCTTTCCCAAAGACACAACGTCGGACCGAGCAGAAGCTCGAAGCCTCGAACCCGCAATCGCACGATTATAGGTCTGGTAGCCTAACCCCTAGGCCATCAACGCCACCCGACGGCTTTCTAGCATAGAAAAGTTGAAATAAGATCTCTAAAGTGAGATGCACACCTATCGAAACACTCGGATGTGCCTGATTGTAACCGAGATGGATCGGGAATTCCAATTTGACCCAGTCAGTAAGAAATGGAGTGATGACACGAGTGTCAGATATTTTCCTAACCTACGTTTTTTGACACCCGTCATCGACACAATCTAGATGATTTAGGAGGCAGGCTTCATGTCTGTCAGGGTCAACGCGCGCTGAGAGGGATACAACATCCCAGCAAAAAGACGGAGATACTCGATGAAAATTCACCCCACTTGGGAATCGAACTTGTGTCTGTTGTGTGTGACAGCGAAGGCCTAACCCCTACAACCCAGGCTCAAGTCGTGTCGGAGAAACCATACATGTTCTTGAGTTTTTTTTAAAGATCTCCGTTGTTCAGAGAAATATGTTATCTTGGGTGATTTTCTACCTTGTCGCTTTCTTCTTCTTCTTCTTCTTCTTCTTCTTCTTCTTCTTCTTCTTCTTCTTCTT
>NW_004797487.1:893893-895142 GCF_000002075.1 Aplysia californica | reverse complement strand
CCCACCTTTCCAACCATCAAGAAAACAACAACCACAACAACATCATCAACAACAACCACAACAACATCATCATCAACAACAACAACAACAACAACAACAACAACAACAACAACAACAACAACAACCAAAACAAACAATAACAACAAGGAAAAGAGAACTGGCAGGCCCCATCTGTCCACACAGCCCAGCTCTGTGGTGGCCACTGACGACATCACAATATTTGGTTTTTCGTTTTGTTCTTAACTTGGTGTCCCTGACACAAACACGTCATCATTTCTCGAAACAGTTTCCGCTCCATTGTGTGTGTGTGTGCGTGTGTGTGCGTGCATGTGTGTGTTTTTGTGGGTGTGCCTGGGCGGGGCGGCAATCCATTGACCCAGATAAATGGAAAAACAAACAAACCTGCTGATAAAAGTGTCCGCGCGACGCACCGGCGCGTCCTGGGTCACCGCCCCACATCCTGGACAGACTAGTCAGACCACAGACGGTTTCTCTGTCGTCTGCGAAATGGTAGTTTGGGGGACGTTCTTATTAATATGGCCGCTTTTAAGGACAAGTGTACTAACCAAGATTTCGGGGGTTTCCAGATATTGTGATCTTGACCTACGCCAAAGGAGGGCATTGCCCTACCTATAGGAGAAATTTGGTTTGATTTGTGTTTGTTTGGTTACATATAGAGAGAAAACTCTCCTTGTCTTATAAAGAAACTGAACAAGGGTCCAGAAACTTTACCTTTCATTTTCTCAAAACAGCATTTTTCGGGATAGCTCCCTTGTGCTTAAAAATGACCAAATATAATCTTACGCTTAGAAGGGGAGGGGGTTGGCTCCTGTAAGAGAGGTGTAAGAAAGGTGGGAGGGGGGGGGGGTTGAACCAATGTAATACATGTATTACACTTCTTTTTCGGTCCCGAGGTGTTGACTGAATCAGAACTCCCTTGTGATTTATTTTATTTGTAATTAAGACGTTTTTGACTTTGACTTGAATCTCCATTTTGTTTCCTTATATATTAGTAAGAAAGAATGTATGCAATATTCAACTCAGACGATTTTTCTGTTTATTTTTTTACTAAATGCAGAACTGCATATATTATTATGTGCATGTATGTATGTATGTATGCATGCTTTTTATGAATATTAAGTAAAGCGCAGAGAACAATGATTGTAACACGGTTTTGCGGGATATATATGTCGTATTGTTATTATTATTATTATTATTATTAAAAGCGAATATTGTTCTGTTACGGGAT
>NW_004797487.1:891393-893793 GCF_000002075.1 Aplysia californica | reverse complement strand
GGGGGGTTCGAGTCTCCAGTTAAACAGTTTCACCCAGTATGATCCCAAGAGAAGATTTTTATTCTGTTTCAAGAGATAAACAAATAACATTTCAGAGAGCGAGTACTAGACAACTACTAAGAAAATGAATACACTAAGACTAATTTCTTTTTTAAAAGAAAAATATGTTCAAAGTTAATAAATAAAATTTAATGAGCCCAATCCTGAAAAATAGAAACATCTCAATGGACACCAAAATGAAAGTTTT
Organism: Aplysia californica; assembly: GCF_000002075.1. NCBI lineage: Eukaryota > Metazoa > Mollusca > Gastropoda > Aplysiida > Aplysiidae > Aplysia > Aplysia californica. Next base: position 893,546 of record NW_004797487.1, on the reverse strand, counting down.
GAAATGCTATGTTTGATCAATCCTCCTATATGCCTGTGAATGCTGGACAATCACTAAAGACAGTGAAAATAAAATAGAAGCAACAGAAACGTGGTTTCTTAGGAGACTTCGGGGAAGGAAAAGAAATCAAATGAGGTAGTGCTTGATGAAGCCCACGTGGGACGTTCAATGTTAAAAACAATCAGGAAACGACAAATGCAGTCTTTGGGACACCTGAATAGACATAAGGGTCTTGAACATCTAGCTCTCACTGGCAAAACTGAGGTGAGGGCAAGCGAGGCAGGGGAAGGCCCAGAACAACATACTTAGGGAACCTAAGCAAATGGGTAACAGGAAAAGATCACGGACGCATGGCTTTTTTGAGAGCATCCGATCAAAGGAATGAATGGAGAACCATGATCGCCGATGTCTGTCGCAGATCTGGCACTGGATGATGATGATGATGTACATGTATTTAAAACGTCAGTATATTTCTCTGACAGAATTTGATCAAACTATTGTCTCATTTCGGCCTGCGTTAAGCGTTCAACAACAGGCACACAATATGTCTGCCGTCGTTGTTCAATAACTTATTGCTTAGTCCCTGGCCACGACCAGATATCTGATCATCGGTACAATCGTTGAGTAACACTCTCCGAAATAATACCAACACGCCAATACATACACACACACACACACACACACACACACACACACACACACACACACACACACAATCACACACACAATTACACACAAACACATACACTTTCACTCACATGGTTGGGGTCAGGGGTTATGGGTTATGGGTTAGGGGTTAAGGGTTAGGGAACTGGGGTTTAGGGGTTATGGAACAGTGGTTAGGGAACAGTGGTTAGGTTTAAGGATTAATGGTTAGTGATTAGATGTTTTGGGCTAAGGATTAGGTATTAAGGGTTATGGAATAGAGGTATGAGGATAGAGCTTAGGGGTTAGGGGATAGAGGTAAGGGGTTAGTAAGGGTTAGGCTCTGGAGTTAGGGGTTAGGAGTTGGGATTAGGGGGTTGGCTGTTGGGGGATGGACATTAAGGGGTAGGGGTTTGGAGGTTAGGTGTTAGGGTTTGAGATTAGTGATTAGGGTTAGTGATTAGAGGTCAGGTTCTAAGGACTAAGGTTACGGTTAGGGTTATGTTTAGGGTTAGAGATAGGGATAGAGGTTGGGGTTGAGGGTTAGGGGTTAGTGATTAGAGGTTAGTGGCCAGGGATTAGGGGTTAGAGTAATGATTATGGTCATGGTTAGGGTTACGGTTAGGGTTAGGGTTGGGTTAAGGTTTGGTTGAGTGTTGGGGGATAAAAGTTAGGGGTTAAGGGTAATGGGTAAGGGGTAAGGGGTTAGGGGATTGGTATTTTGGTTCGTGGTTAGGGTTAAGGATAGGGGTAGAGGTACGCCTATGAGTAGGGGTAGGGGTGGGGATAGAGTTAGGGATAGGGATATGGTTCGGGTTAGGGTTAGGGTTAGTTCTAGTCTTGGGTTGATGGTTTTGGGTTAGGATTTCAACTTTATTAGAATTGTTAAGTTCCATACCGTATTTGGGATTTGCTGTTCTCAAAGTTTGGAGCTAGATCCATCAGGTTGTGTTATAGATTCTAGATTCTAGCAGTATCTCATTTTCGTTTGTTCCGCCGTGGTAGCCAAGATCTAAGCTGAAAGCAGTAGCTCTTGCTCCTTGGACCCCTGCTGTTGCAGTCTCCGGGTGTTCCACCCCAAAATGTGACAATATAATATTATGTAGCCATTATACCCCTAAACACGACATTGTATGTAGCCGTTACCCCATGCCCCTACGTCCAAAATAAAACAATATTTACATTTATATACAGCTTGTCTCCGCTCTATGGCAAGCTCTATACGCTTTACTACTGTTATTACCCCAGCAGACCCTAAAACACCCAGAAACATTCTCGGCTTCCCGTGAAGCATACATTGCCAGTTGTGGATTACATGCCCTCAAACACTAATAAACCGACAAGATCTTTCGCCGTCAATAGCCGAGTACCCATTTCAACCTGGGTGAGGTGAGAAACATTCGTGTAAAGTGCCCATACCAAGCACTAAACGTTCGGCCACTGACGGGATTCGAATCCACGACCTTACGGTTGCGAGTCTGACACCCTAGCCACTTAGTCACCGACGC
>NW_004797487.1:887750-891144 GCF_000002075.1 Aplysia californica | reverse complement strand
CACACACACACACACACACACACACACACACACACACACACACACACACACACACACACACATGCAGCTGTCTAATTAGCGAACATCACACTTTTATACTGACCATCATCTGCTCATTTCAACAATCCGACTAAAACCAAAGCAAAGGCTGGGGATTGTAAATCATAGGTGCTGGTACAATGTGGAATTTCTGAGAGAGCCATCGTCAAGAGAGGAGTTTAATGTAGCAGTCAACAACAGGCTCCAAGCGTTGGAAACACTAGGCGAGGATAGCAGAGTGGAAGAAACATGGGAGGTAATAAAAGAAGGTTGGACCACTGTGTGTGTCAAGAGGTACTGGAGAAACGGAAACGTGAGCACAGGCCTTGAATATCTGCCACAACTCTGAGGAAGATAGAGGACAGGAAAAAGAAAAAGGATCAGGTAAACAGGAGCAAGAGAAGAGCAGCCAAAGCAAAGGCCCAAGCAGAACACACCAAAGCAATGAAGGATGTAAAAGTAAATATACGGAAAGACAAAACAAACTATGTAGCTGACCTGGCGGGCGAGGGAGAGGAAGCAGCAGGGGCAGGAAACATATTAAGAGGACTGTATGAAATCACCAAGAAACTTGCTGGCAGATACAGGAACGCAGATGTGCCAGTTAAGGATAAAGAGGGAAAGCCAGACGAACAGAAAGAACGCAGGAAGGAGCATTTCAAAGAGATACTGAACAGACCAAGGCCAGAAAAACAGTTTGACAATCCACTAGCAGAGATTGATCTGGGGGTGAGTGAAGAAAAGCCCAGTTTAGAGGAGATCAAGGAGGCGATAAGACACCAGAAAGCAGGAAAGGCAGCCGGCCCAGATGGAATTCCCCCGTAAGTTTTCAAGGCGGATATCGACACTGCGGTAGGGATTCTACATGGAATTATTGGCAAGGTATGGGACGGCGAAGAATTTCCTCAGGATTGGAGAGAGGGATTGCTCGTGAAACTACCCAAGAAAGAAGACCTGCATTTGTGTAAAAACTACAGAGGAATCATGCTCCTGTCCATTCCTGAGAAGATTTTAAGTCGTACCATACTGGAAAGACTGAAAGAAGCCGTGGATGTAAAACTAAAAGAGGAGTAGGCAGGATTTCGTAAAAAGAGATAATGTACAGATCAGATTGCAACTTTGAGGGTGATAGTGGAGCAGTCCCCAGAGTGGAACTCTTCCCTGCACGTTAACGTTGTTGACTACGAGAAAGCTTTTGACAGCCTAGATAGGGACTCAATATGGAAGTTCATGCGCCACTACGGAATACCTGACAAGTTCGTGAGATCAAGAAAATGTATGAGGGAATGAGCTGCAGTGTCTTACTTGGATGGCAGCGGATAGACTCATTTAAAGTGAAAACAGGTGTGAAAAAGGGATGCTTGTTATCGCCTTTTCTCTTTTTATAGCAGTGGATTGGATAATGGGACAGACAACAGCGGGACAACGCGGTTGCATTCAATGGACCCTATTGGACTTTGCCAACGACTTGGCACTTCTTTCTCACTGCCAAGCCCAGATGCAACAGAAGACAAGCCGAAAACGAGGAACAAAAGCCCCAGGACCTTCTCCCGTAGTGTTGTACTCCATATTCACACGGATTAAACGAAAGTCCTTCGAATGAATGCAGCCGACGTTCCTATCACACTGCAAGGGGCACCATTGGCGGATGTTGAACCCTTCACCTACCCGGGAAGTGTCATCAACAAGGCACGGGGAACAGATGAAGACATCAAGGTCAGAATCCAAAAGACAAGAGAGGCATTCATTATCCTCTGGAATATATGGATGTCTAAGGAACTGGGATTGAACACCAAGCTGAGGATTTTCAAAACAAACGTGAAGACTGTTCTGTTGTATGGTTCAGAGACTGTACTACTGTATGGTTCAGAGACAGGGAGGCTCACAGCATCAGCGGCAAGGAAACTGCAGAGCTTCATAAACGGATGTTTAAGAAGGATAATGGAGATCAAGTGGCACGATCAAATCACAAATGCTCAACTATGAAAAAGAACAAACCAAAGACCAGTAAAGGAAGACATACAGGAGGAAGACCAAAGATGACCTGGAGGCGAGCGGTACAAGTGGAAATGGAAAAGGCAGGGACATCATGAAAACAGGTAGAAAAGAATGCACATGACATGTTGTTGATGGCCTATGCTCCACTGGGAGTTTAGAAGGGCGAGAGAGAGAGAGAGAGAGAGAGAGAGAGAGAGAGAGAGAGAGAGAGAGAGATTTTATGCGTCGTAAAATCGCAAATCAATGCTAAAAAACGATACCATAAATTGCAGTTAAAACAACGCCGTTCTTTGTCGCCCCTGTGCTGTTAAAACGATCGTAAAAATACGTTGGTACAATAATATTGACAGATGCAGAAGTCTGCTGTCCGTGAACACAGCCACCTGGTCCACAACCCGCGCCACATTGGCCGTCCTCGAACAGAGAATGTTTTGGGGGGTTTTTGGTAAGTGTTTTACGGTGCTTGCAACTGCATAAGGTCATATGAGAGCGCGACACACGTTAAACATGTTTAGGTTTTGGTAGGTTTTCATTTTGAATGTTGCCTGAGTGGCGACCGAAGCCTACTGTTCTGTATTTGTGTAATATTTTGTATTTATGTATGTATTTATGCATGTATTTAAATATGTACGTATTTATAATTATGTATGCATGTATGTATGTTTGCTATTGTAAACCAAAGTGCCCTTCTGGGACAAATAAAAGTGTAATTTATTTATTTATTATTTATTTACTGTTATAGATTTTGGACCATCACGGGACCTTTAACGTGCGCAACTTGCACATGGGACCTCCAAGATTTTTCGCCCCTATCCGAGAAGGGTAGATGGTAGATCTTACCTACCTTACCCACACTAAGGTTGTGGCTGAAAGACAGCAGTAGAAATGTGCTGAAGAAAGAGTCGGGAGCCCAGAGGTGGGGGGAAAAGGAGGTGAGGGTGTGGAGCAGAAAGTGGAGACGAAAGCAGACGCCAGAACATTTTAAGAGAGCAGGAAAGGGGGTGAAAGAAAACAATTTTAGAAAGAAAAAAAAAGTCTGTCACTTTCCGGATTCGAACCCGTGACATATTGAATGGGAGGCGAACACCGTAACCTCTCCACCACGAAGTATCCTATAGAATATTTGGTCAATGAGCACTCTCAGCTGTTGCCTGTCTTTTGCATTGCCGAAGTCAGGGTATCGACCGTGAGACACGAGTTAGTTTGCTTATCCAGAAACGGATAATTTTTGTCGATTGCTATCTTTTTCTTTAATAAAAAAATTCGGTAAGTGAGAAGGGGGAGGGGGATTGTTTGTTTGTGTATTTATGCGTTTGTGTGGGTGTGTGTGTTGTGTGTGTGTGTGTGTGTGTGTGTT
>NW_004797487.1:883358-885725 GCF_000002075.1 Aplysia californica | reverse complement strand
AGAGAGAGAAGGGGGAGGTTGGAGGGGGTAAGATTAAAAGAGAAAGAGAGAAAAAAAGAGAGAGAGAGAAAGAGAGAGAGTGAGAGAGAGACACACTCAGAGAGAGAGAGAGAGAGAGAGAGACAGAGAGAGAGAGAGAAAGAGAGAGAGAAAGAGAGAGACAGAGAGAGACAGAGAGAGAGTGAGAGAGAGAGAGAGAAAGAGAGAGAGAGAGAGAGAGAGAGAGAGAGAGAGATTGACTGTGTAGTGATCTTAAACCTGGTGCACAGTGCACACTGAAAATCGAATCATCGATCTTGGCGGGGCGCCCCCCCCCCTCCTTCCTTTTCCCTCCCTCCAAATGTACCGTCATGAGTGGGGCTAAGGCACAATACGGTACGACCGAATATATTTGCGATCTTCAAAATCAGAAGCATTTTTGTTTTTCAGAGCTGCGAGTCACATCGCTTGCATTGTGCCAAACTGGTAGTTTTAACCTCATCCATACAGGTCAATCTGACAGGCCCGGGTTCAAACCGAGGAATCCGATATCGTCAACAAGTTGTTGAATGTACTGCGCCCAGGGAGCAACATCTTACCTTCATAATGTAATTGTTCTTGCGTTTTCAACATAAGAATTAGAGTATGAATTTCAAAAGAATACCTCTTGAGTAAAGGGGCTCAGTACATGTGAACAGGTGGCCGACTATCTGCTGTGTGAGGGAAAACATAGAGTGGCAAACCCGACCCATCTGTCTGCTCGGCCAAGCCCGCAGCACAGCATAGAAGGCCGAGGGAGGAAACATCAAAGATCGTTCACAACAAGATACAGTCAAACCTGTGTAAGACGGCCACCCATTGTCAATGAGAAAAGTGGTCGTATAAGACACGTGACCGTCTTAGGCAGGACTGATCAAGATAAAGAAAACAAACCATTCCTATCCGAAGTCTCAATCGAAAGTAGCCGCATTGTTCTTGTTTTTGTTGTTGTTGGTTTGAATTTTGTTTGTTATTTTATTTTGTTGCTGATTTTGCGCAAGAGTGACAATAAAACGAAATGTATCCGACGAGGAAGACCGTGTGCCATGTTAAAACAAACACATGGGTCGCCACCACTCGGAAACGAGTGACGCTTCAGTCACAAGTCCATTGTTACTTTGTTACAGACGGGGTAAACAGTGACCACTCATCTCACTTACGATTAGTGTATGAGTTCTGGGCGGAGCTTATGGGTTATGAGGGATCACATGCAAACCTCAACAGCAGCTGAAAATTGGTACCTATTGGTCAACAGTGAGAGGGGCCTACGCAACATGATCGGTTGGACGGACTACCTAACAACGAAAGGTGATTAAATTATGACAGCTCTCCCGTCTAAGACAGGCGTTATTGCTTAGTATGATAGGGGTTGTGTGTTGAATTATGGTGGCCGCGGCCGCGTTGGACAGGTGCCTGTTTTACACAGTTAAATTATTTAGAAAAAACGCCAGGGGGAAATGGAAAGTGGCCGTTTGTGCAGGTGGTCGTCTTTTAGAGGTGACCGTCATGGCAGGTTTGACCGTGCATTGCTTCAGATGGCGCTGTAGTGTTTGTTTTGAAGCTCTCTTTTGTTTCTCCAGAAGAAGAATAGGACCAGCGCAGTTTGTTAGTATCGTTTTTATTGTTTTAGACACAAGTATAGTAACTCTGTTCGCAAAGTTCGCCCTTTTTTGAAGACGGCTCCACGGGATTTTGAGGACACATTTGTAATTGGCTCAAAGAGAAGAGAGAACTATCTTGTTACAATCCTTGGAAACACCAAAGATAGTACATAACAAGATGGTCCACTCAGCCAAAAAAGTGTCCTCCGGAAGTCCGCTCTTTGCTTCAGATGGCGCTGCAGTCTGTTTTGAAGCTCTCTTTCGTTTCTCCTGAAGAAGAATAGGAATAGCACCTCCTTGCGTGCGCAGATCGACTGCTGTTCATCAGCAGTTCGGGTTCGTTCAGTGCGCATTTTAAAAAAATTAATTTTAATCACCTCTCGCCTTGCATTCTAAAGTCAAATTAAACGAAGAAAACAGTCACCCCTTCCTCCTGAAGAGGTCTTTTGTCAGCGCAACCATTTAAAAAAGCGTTCTTGCGAAATTTGAATTCTTATTTATTGAAAAACTTGTTAGTTTCACTTTGATTTTTTTAACACAAGTAGGGTAACTCTGTTTGCAAAGGGTGCGCATTTGCGCAGAGGGCGCCACCGATTTTTGAGGACACTTTTCTAATTGGCTCAAAGAGAGGAGTGGACCCTCTTGTTATGTAGACTCTTTGGTCTAACAACCTCAGAAATTTGCTCTTCAAAAATCGAATCCAACGTGGCCTTGGCACAATTAGGCCTACGGGATTCCCCCCTAATAT
>NW_004797487.1:877653-881790 GCF_000002075.1 Aplysia californica | reverse complement strand
GGGGGGGAGGGGGAGATGAGGAAAAAGAGATGGAGTGAGATGATCAGAATAACAAATTATGAGCAGTCAGCTTTTCAGATGTACTAAGGACAATAAGGTTATTTTTCATTGAAGTTTCTTAATCTGCTGTATCAGTTGCAGGTGCTCAAGAAATATTTTGTCGAAATCCAAATTCTATGTTTTTAGAGGCATTAAAAATACATCATGTAGGTTCACTTGTTGTTTTTTTTAATTGCACTGTTTTCCTCCTGTCTCTCTTAAAATAATATGTTGCCGTGTAGGCTTAGAACGCAATGAATAGTCGCTTTTAAAGACAAGCAAGCCAACCCAGATTTCGGGGGTTTCCAGAAGTGGGCTTTGCCCTACCTATAGAAGTTTGGTTTCATTAGTGTGTATATTTGCTTGGTTATAGAGAAATCTATTAAAATATTAAAAAATCTGAGCAAGGGTCCAAAACTTTACCTTCGATTCTCTCAAAACAGCCTCTTTCGGGATAGCCCTTCGTGCTTAAAAGCGACCTTTAATATTGTCCACCTCGCCCCGGGGAGGAAGTGGAGATGCACAGAGTGGAGGCCAGAACGCATTGATGGGGACACGTTCTGGCAGAACAGCGGGGAGGCGGGGAGGTGAGACTGAAAAATTACTGGTCGCGATAGGGCGGCAATACTGGTGATAAAAATCTATCAGGATGAGACAAATTATATGCTGTTTCTGGGACATTTGAATAGACATAAAGGCTTTGAACATCAAGCTCTCACTGGTAAATGTGAAGGTAAACGAGGCAAAGGTAGACCCAGAGCAACTGATTTGGAAGGCACAAAAAGATGCGTGAAGGGGATAGATCAGGATAAGGTAGATGTATTTTTAGAGCGTCCGAACAAAGGAATGAGTGGAGAACCATGATCGCTGACGTCTCTTGCAGATTGGTCACTTGGTGATGATGGATATGGCACAAACATGCTGTAGATGGACAGTGCTGGAGAGTGTCAAGTAGTTCCACCACAGAACAAACGACGACTAGATGAGAGCGAGGCGGTTTCAATCCACTGATGAACACCCAAATCTGCATGCACACTGTCTACCAAAAGTGAACAGGCTACATGTACAATGTCTACCAAAAGTGACCAGGCTACATGTACACAGTCTACCAAAAGTGACCAGGCTACATGTACACTGTCTACCAAAAGTGACCAGGCTACATGTACACAGTCTACCAAAAGTGACCAGGCTACATGTACACTGTCTACCAAAAGTGACCAGGCTACATGTACGCTATCTACCAAAAATGACCAGGCTACATACACACTGGCTGCCAAAAGTTATCTGGCTACATGTACACTGTACACTGTCTGCCAAAAGTGACCAGGCTACATGTACACTGTCTACCAAAATGACCAGGCTACATATACACTGTCTGCCAGCGCTACATGTACATAGTACACTGTCTGCCAAAAGTGACCAGGCTATATGTACACAGTACACTGTCTGCCAAAAGTGACCAGGCTATATGTACATAGTACACTGTCTGCCAAAAGTGACCATGCTACATGTACACTGTCTACCAAAAATGACCAGGCTACATATACACTGTCTACCAAAAGTGACCAGGCTACATGTATACTGTCTACCAAAAATGACCAGGCTACATATACACTGTCTGCCAACGCTACATGTACATAGTACACTGTCTGCCAAAAGTGACCAGGCTATATGTACACTGTCTGCCAAAAGTGACCAGGCTATATGTACACAGTAGGCCTACACTGTCTGCCAAAAGTGACCAGGCTATATGTACATAGTACACTGTCTGCCAAAAGTGACCAGGCTATATGTACACAGTACAGTGTCTGCCAAAAGTGACCAGGCTACATGTACACTCTCTGCCAAAAGTGACCAGGCTACATGTACACTGTCTGCCAACAGTTGCCGGACTACATATACACTGTCTGCTAAAAGTGGCTACACAAGAGAATGGAAGTGTTGATCACATTCATTCTGAACGTCTAAAAGTTGTTCTGTCCGACACAAGGAGCGAGAAACGCGTAATACGGGGTGCCCACTACGGCTGGATTGCCCGCCTGAGTCGCGTGAAACTGAAAACAAACAAGTTTGTTTTTAAGGCGACCGAATCGGGCGAGCGACCCGATCGGCCGATCCCATCCGTAGCGGGCACTCAGTATTAGGGTTTGTGTTCATTGGAACCGAAACCAGTCGACCCGACTTCGTCCGTGTCTCGGAAAGTCGGTAGTTGAAATTGAGGACCGGTTGTGTTTTTTCTTAAGAAATCAGTGAAAATTCCGTTTGGCTGTGTCAACAGACACGACAAGTGTCGGTTGGAAGGCCGCTTGCTGCATTTTAGCGGGCCGTGGTGACTCATGAGCAATAGGCCCAGCCGGAGCTATTTAAAAATATTTATTTTGGCATCGGATTAAGAATCTAATGTTATATTCGTAATCAACGCCTCAAAATTATCAAAGTCTACGCGCAAACCACTTTAAATACATATTAACAATTCTACCAATTTAACTTTAAAACCCGTACATTTCTTATTCACGCCTTGGGTTCTTTGACCTCTTGTCTATTAAAGCCCAGTACCGAGGACGCAGCCCGCCACGACACTGGTCAAGCGTACACATGCGTGGAATAAGTAGGCCTGCAGGCCAACAGACAAGACGTGTCTTTTCCGAACTGTGTGGACACAGAAGATCAGAAGACGAAAGCGACCCGACAGATTTTCTTCCTCCCAACCAAAAATCGGGTCGTGTCCGTTCCAATGGACACGAAGGCTAAATCACAGCACCTGGCTTATAGTTTTGGGGGGGGGTCGTGTAGATCCTAGGAGACTAAACATAAAGCTACCAGAGAATGTTTGCTATAAGTGTTAAGAGGCCATGGTTGGGGGTATAAAATCACTCGGAGTTAGACCTATTTTCTGTGGGCGTTGTACGGCTCTTGCAACATGTGTCATAAGTGCAATAGATTAAAGGTGTTACTAGAGAATAACGTACGAAGAAAAGTTGCAGAAATAAGTACTGTGGGTGGTTGGAGGGCGCAACTGGGGAGTCCTACTTCTTTACTTTTCCCAGAGTTCGACTTAAAGCGAAAGCCAGTGCTGATAAAAGTTTGGCAGCAGAAAAAAATTGTCCAAATTTGTTACCCGTAAGTGCAAACCAAACCCTTCCAAAAGCGCCTCCTTACCACCCAAGTTTTATGTTTGAATGTGCGTGCGTATATGTTTGTGTGTGTGTGTGTGTGTGTGTGTGTGTGTGTGTGTGTGTGTGTGTGTGTGTGCCTGTGTGCGTACGTGTGCATGTGTGCATGCGTGTGTGTACGTGTCATTTGCAGTTATTTTTGCAGATGTTTTTTGTTGTTGCTGTTTTTGGATTTTTTCATTAGTATGATGAGTTGTAGCTATTGTTGTTGTTGTTGTTGTTGTTGTTGTTGTTTTGTTGTTGTTGTTGTTGTTGTTTTTGCTGCTGCTGTTGTTGTTTTTGTTGCTGCTGCTGCTGCTGCTGTTGTTCTTGTCATTTTTGCTGGTGTGGCTGTTAAATGTATAATCTTTTACTACAACACCACAAGAAAGCTGAGGCCAGTCTTCAAGGAGCCGTCTTGGAGTTCCTCGTCAGTCTTTGAACCCTGGCCTTTAGCTGCTGACTCATCCGCTGATGTCGGTGACGTCTGCCCCAGGGACTGCGGTGGTTCAGGCGCCTGTGGTGGCGGGGCAGGTGACGGTCCCGGTGTGGGCGGGGCCCGGAGAAAGATGGCGGATCTCTCCACTCGGTACTCAACCTCTGGAGGAAAGTACCCAGTCTAGGAACGTTCACGTTTCCGTGAGATGGCGCTTTCTGGTACCTCATCAGCAAGGGGTGGTCGCAGTAAACTGGGTGAGAGAGAGAGAGAGGAGGGGTGGGGGCAAATGGAATTCTGAGGTCCAGATTTGTTTCTCTCAAAATTGTTTCTTTGTCTGCACTTATATCTGGGAGAGATTATTGTCTTCTACCGTCTTACTACCTATCTGTCTGTCTGTCTGTCTATTTGTCTGTCTGTCTGTCTGTCTCTCTGTCTGTATGTCTTTTTTCTGTCCGTCTGTTTGTCTCTTTCTCTCTCTCTCTCTCTCTCTCTCTCTCTCTCTCTCTC
>NW_004797487.1:875339-876595 GCF_000002075.1 Aplysia californica | reverse complement strand
ATTATTATTATTATTATTATTATTATTATGCTAATGGTAATAACAGCAATAATAACAATAAAAATAATCATAATTACCATACTCGTAATCATAAGGTTGCAGTTTAAGGGGTTCGAGCCGCGGCCTAACGTTGTGTCCTTGGGAAAGACACTTTACACGAATTGTCCACACTTCACCCAGGTGGGAATGGGTACCTGACCATAGACAGCGAGAGTTCTTGTCAGTACGTTAGTGTTTTAGCGCCTATATTAACTTATGGCATCTTGCACTGTACACTTCCCAGGAAGTTGAGATTGTTTCAAAATGCTATCATTATCAGGTCTGCTGGGGTAATAATGTAGATTGTAAAGCGCATAGGGCTTGCTGTTGAGCGGGAATTTGTGCAAGACAAATACTACCCTATTATTAGTATTAGTAGTATTGCATATCCCCGCAAGAAAAAAATCACACACAGCGAGGTCTGGGGATCCTGCAGACAAAGCACAAAAATGAAGAACATACCTTTAGTGAAGATGAGGAACAAAAAGAAGACTGCTCTCAGCGGACACCCAGCCATGTTGTTCTGGTCGTGACTGCTGCTTCTCGCGGTTGTTACTGACGTTTCTGCGAGAAGGCTACAATCTCCACACTCCGTAGACGAGCGAGAAGGTTTCGTTCTCCACACGCTGTAGACTAGCTGAATTGCTCCCTGGCCACCCTCCTAAGAGACAATCTTGATTCGCCCCGGGCTTAGACAGTAGCTAGGATGACGCCAGTAGAGAACAGACTCGTCACCGCCACTGACCGGGCTCCCGACTCTCGGATGTGGACCGTCGAGGAGGAGTGTTCTAGCGTCACGCTCACCCGGCACCGCCGCACCTTTTATACAGGAGGATGGCGCGCGGAACATCTTGTAATCTCCAACCTTATCAACTCCGCCTCCCCCCATCTCCCACCCATCTCCTAAAAAAGCATCCCCCCCCCCTCCTCTCAACCAAATTGCCTACCACCACTGCGCGAACGCTCACGCGCAGATATAAATAGAAGTCACAAACTGACCAATGACTGACATGGATATTTATTGCTCACGTGACAGTCACACAATTGGTGAATATGTTGTACAGCAGGCGTGCTTCAATTCCATAAGACAGACTATACGTACCGGTTACCTAGGTTAGCTTGTGTTTCCAACAGTTGACCGCCTCTTGGCTTATTTTGTCAGCTATTTTTGCTTATAACAATATACACTTGTGGGTTGGGGTGAGGAGGATTTGGGG
>NW_004797487.1:858389-874852 GCF_000002075.1 Aplysia californica | reverse complement strand
CTGTTTGTAACTTGATTTTATGCAAAAGAGTAATATTTCTGTAAACGATACTAAAAAAAAAGAAATGAAGGAAACGATTTTTGGTAGTCCTGGAATTTGGAGGAGTCGAAGATTGATAGTGCTCGAAAAAAAGGGCGCTGCGTAGTGGCTACCAGCAATGGCATGATTGTGAAATTGTTTTGTATTGGTGAAATAGTGTGTATTTATGTATATGTATTCATATATGTAATTGATGTATTAGTGTATGCATTTCTAATGTAACCCAAATTTCCCAACGCGGAACAATAAAATGTAGCTTAATTTATATTCTATTTTTCACACCCCCGACGACATCATCATCCGTAGTCGGCAGAATAATTTGTGTCTGACGTCACCACCGGCACGACTTAGATCATGGCGGAGGCGACACCTGCAATTACATCCGGCGAGTGGCGATAGGCCGATACCTATAACGACTTCCGGCGAGTCACGAGTAGTCCGACCCCTTTGATTTCTTAGGGTGGGAGGGCGCTACCCCGCCCAGTCTATACTACTATACCCTGTGAAGATAGTTAACTTAGTAAGAGTTTTACGGCGCTCGCAACTGCATAAGGTCATATGAGCGACATATGAGCGCGCGTAACACTAGTTGGTTGCATTCACTACAATTCGTAGTCCGGCTTGATGTAGATCAAAATATCGACTAAAATGTTTAAAGTCTGTGGTAAAATCTCGGTTTTTAAATAACACTTTAAATATTTTTAAAACGCTATCTACTGTTAATTGTAAAACTTCATAAAATCGAGTATTCTGTTCGGATCAACGACAGTGAACAGATCTTGCAATTTTTTGTATTTAAAATACTTCCTTCGGGTCTCGCCAATGTCTGGACATTCTGTTAAGATGTGTTTAATGGTAAAAGTTATGTTGCATCCGATGCAGAATGGTTTTTCATCTCCCTGAAGGAGGTATTTACGTGTCAGGGAGATGTGTCTGTGTCTGTTATGTAATCGAGTAAAATTAACTTCATCTCTTCTGGATTATAACTATTTATTTGTTTCTCCAAATGTCATGTCTCCCACAGACTGGAGGAGTAGTTTTTTACCGTATTTTTTAAAGTCAGTCTATGGGAGAGTGTTTGTCACTGATCCCAACAGAAGGGACAGGGGTTCCTTCGCTAGGAGATCCACCTGCTCGTTTCCTCCCGGTTTCTGTCAAAGCTTGGGGGGGGGGGGGTGAAAGACTAAGAGTGTGTAAAGTGCGGTAAAAAAAATTCGTGGCGCAAATTATTGTCAAATACGTGTATCTCCTCAACTATCGAACATAAGCTCTCCAGCTTTTGCTCAGCGACTTCTATCAATTTGTCTAAACAGATTGTTATTTTTGTGAACACCTGTTAACTGTATTTTAGAACATTCATAAATAAATACTATATATATATAGTTTTTTCAGATCAAATGTACACATAAGAAGTACAAATGCCTCATGGCAAGTTCAAATGCCACATAGAAATTTCAAATGTTCAATAGGAAATGCTAGTGTACGATTGTGCCTAACAAGTTCAAATGTACAAATAGCCCATTATGGAACACAATAGCGAGTTCAAATGCTTCATAGCGAAAGCAAATATCCTACACAAACATTATTCATCGTTAGAGTTTTAATGAGCTCAAACTGAGTTGACGACAACCATAAGCAGTATCCTTTTACTTTAGGGTGAATTGATCACCATAAAATAAAATGCGGAAGATGCTCCCGCGGAAAGAAATTCTGATAGAAAGGACTGAAGCAACCAGACATCAATATGCAGCATGGCTGATGCAGAACATTTAGCGGTGTGAATTTGCCTTCATCGATGAGGCCGGTATCAATCTGTTGACGAAGAGAAACCGAGGAAGAGCACGGAGTGGTCAGTGCCAGTGCTTTGTTTCAGTAGTGCAGGGTCGAAGGGGACCATACCGCAGGATGGCATTTGCTGTCAGTGCCGAGGGTGGCCTGGTCTTTCATAACTTTCAAGTAGAGGGAATGACAGCTATAATTTCAACCCATCCCTCTAAAAAACTGTTCCAACAATCCCACAACGGAGTATGCTTTGTGTGTAACAACGCTCGTGCATTAAGGCAAGGCAAGCTTTAAATGGCAACTCATCAATACATTTGGGGGTGAAATATCTTTCCCCTTACACACATTTTCTTCGAGAACGCTTGTGTTGTCATAATGATTCTGTTTTGTATAAACTTGTTTATTTTAATTTTCACTTTTCTTTTCATTGTTTATATTTTGCTTCATTTAACAGTTTCGTTTCATCAAACAGACTCGAGCTGAATTATCTTGCAACCGGCATACACCTTGTTTTACTATCTGTGAAAACGTTTTTAAATTTGGAAATACGATTTAAAGGCGTGGGTAGCACAGTGGTTAGGCTATCGGTCCTGTAATCGTGAGATTCGGGTTGGGGGTTTGAGCCTCAATTCGGTCTAGCGTTGTGTCCTTTGGAAGGCACTTTAAACGATATTACCGTTTGGATGGGTCCTTCCAGAGATAAACGTTGATCTCGGAGGTCCTGCGTCTTAGATAACCTAATAGCTATACCATATCACCATTGAAATATTATATTTTTGGAAATACGATTTGAAAGAGATGTTCTCTGAAGCAAGAGACTAAATGATCACTCAGCTGACTCACCGACAAAGGATGGTAACACTTGCCCAGTTGATGGAACAAAACGCCCAAGCTGTGACTATAGTGAAAATGGCAGCAGTCTTCAGATCAATGCTAGCCTATATGCCACAATAAGTCAATAAAAGTGAACTTGGCTTTACTTTTCATCAAGTTAGTTATATTATACACCAGCTGTGTGTTGATTTTTATCGTAACCATTCGTTTCTGTTTAAACATGTGGGTTTATTTTTGGGTTTAAAAAATTACCAATTAGTTTCGTTTCCCGTGATTTGGTCCTTGTGGCACCACACGGCTTTCACTTTTTCGTGGCAAAAAAACTCAAAACCCTTTTACTTTTTACCTTGATACACTTCTTATACTTTTAGCCTCTTTTTTCTCAATTTCAAGCTTATTTACATTTTAAATTGCTATGTGGCATTTGAGATATGTGTTACATTTTATATTTCTATGTTTACATTTGAACTTGCTATTGTTGTATTAGGACTTTTTATGACGTCATTTGTATATTTGGATTTGCTAGGAGCTGTTTGGTCTTTCTAAGAGGCATTTGAATTTGTTACGTGCATATTTGAACTGAAAAAAAAACTATAATAAAAAATCAAAGTGGTTTTTTTTCTAAAGATTTTAAAAGGTTTACAGCTGTTGCAATATCACGTTTAAAAGCAAGTCCGTAATTTTTTTCTAATCGCGAGATTATGCTTATAATTTATTGAACACTTGTTTTGAGAATTTTTTGTGCAAAAAGGTGTTCACTATAAATTAATTTCTTGTATCTAGTTTTGCCAATAAAAAGTGTCATTGGTGAGCTTTGACGTAGGTCATATGCGCACGCAAAAAGTGTGTGAGAAGCGGGGAGTGCTGTCAACATCTTCATTTTCCGTGTGAAGGAGATTCGTAGTATACGAAATTTATGAAGAAAAGTTTTTAAATTTAGCTTTAACTGTTGTGGAAAAATCTGATTAGGTTAAGACAAATTGATGCAAACCGCTGTGCAAAGTATGGGTGATATTGATTCATCCGTTAAAAAGATATTTGAGGATATAAGTTGCGCCACGAACTATAGTTTGCAAGTGAGACGATGCAGGATAGAGAGTCAGATAGGATAAAGAAAGATGTATTAGGGGAATTTTCTATGGAGTCCAATGCCATGTCAATGGCAATGGCTTTTGCAGAGAAAATGGAGGCTCCGGGATGAAGTGTCCTCTGGTGAGTACTGTTAGATTAGAAGACAGGGAGACGGCGCCCACAGCCGAGTCCGATTTAGAGCCACCTGTGAAGATGAGCTCCGCACCAGGGTACTTTTCTACTAGTGAAAGCGCTCTCTACAGCGTGATTCGGCTTCTGAAAGTCCCATTGAGTTTTGTTTCCGGACATGACGTCTCGTTGCGACAGTGGGTTAAAACTGCCCATATTTTTGTTTAATTTAGGTGACCAACATTCAAGTCCGATACATGTCTTTAAAGACCTTTGGATGACCTTCCAAACGTTTAATTTCCCAGGTGGATAAGCGACTCACGAGTCTCGAGGTATTTCAAGTTGAAAAATAGACAATTTTAATTTATAACCATGAGTTTTCCTTAAATCTTCTTGTCTTATTTTTTTTCAAGCTACCCTTGTTGATAAACCATTCTTTGCTCTTTCAGAAAACGTTTCAATGGTTATCAGAAGTCTTACCTATGCTAGTGTAGTCTTACCCTTTTACTTTTACTTTTATGAAGCAAATCCGCAAAAACCTAGCTGAATCGCGTCGAGCCGTGACGTCACGTATTTTTCGTCCTGAGCTTTTGGCTCTATCTGTTCATTGTTTGAAAAGGACAAGACAGGAAAATACTTCGCCGAGAGATTTTTTAACTTCAGTATGAAAAGTTAATCAGTTTTGGTAATCTCTACATATTATATTTTTGAAAGTCCGTCACATTGGCCTCCTAAAACTTCCGAACCACTTAACTTTCGAATTTGACAAAATTAATGATGGTTCAGAATCATTCAAAGAGGGCACAGTTTTATTGAGGAGCATGAAGTCACTGTTGTTTAATTTTCAATGTTGCATTAGTTTCGTTTAGATCTAATCTTGGAAAAGTCCGTCTTCTGAGACACCATTGTAAACCAGTGAAGTATCCGTTCACTAGCCGTGCGCAGTTTCCGCACCTTTGAAATTCTGGAGTGTACAACCACGAAAGCGGAATAGAGAATCCATCTATTACGAAAAATAAGAAGACCCTTGAGTCTCTTTAGTTATTTTTCTTTTTTCAAATAGATACAGTGAATGACAGCTCGTTGCCAGTCATCGGATTTTGTTTTTGTCGCCCAAGCCAGGTTGTTCAACATCCTCCATAGCCAGAGTTCACCGATCGATATGGCCGCATAGTTTGATCTCTTCTGCTGAGATGTTATCAACGCCTGGCGCTTTGTTTTGTTGTTGTTGTGTGTGTGTGTGTGTGTGTGTGGTAGCCTATCCGTTCGAAATGTTCGGAGCCCCGAAGAGTGTGCTCTTCGCCAGGGCCACCGCCTCCCTTGGGTAGCGGGTGAGGCAGTCCAACCTCCCTGAATCCTCCCCGAAGAGATGCCACCGCCGGGCCTCCGTGGCGGGGCATCTCTGCAGCCAGTGCTCCAAATCTTGGGGCTCCTCGCTGCACAATGGACATATTGGGTCCGATGTTTTGTCTATTCTGTTTTTGTAGGCCCGAAGCCCAGAGAAGTGACCGGTCCTGATTTTTGCCAGTAACGACTGGTCACTGCGGGACATAATAAGAGCCTCTCGTTTTAAGGAAAATGCCCTGTATACATCCTTCGTCCGCGTGTGGCATATAGGGGGGTCTTTTGTAATTAGTTTTATCTGGGCGCACGCACTGTCATAAGTAATTTGGCGGCCTGGACCCGGCAGCGCTGTTGCCAGTTTGGCATTACTGTCAGCGAGATCGTTTGTTTTGTTGTTGTTGTTGTTGTTATTGTTGTTGTTGTTGTTGTTTTGTTTTTTTGTTTTTTTGGGGGGTTGGTTTTATTTTGTTGTTTTTGTGTTGTTGTTTTTTTTTGGGGGGGGGCTTTTCTTTATATTATGTTGGGTTTCACTCAGCAGTATTGATGGTTTCTTTCTGTGAGAAGCTGTTGTGTTTGGTGTTGTTTGTCCTATAGGATTCAGCTGCTCCTGAAAATAGTGTTTCCATCTTTCCTTACTTAAACGTATTCTTTGGTTTACTGAAAATAGGGCTTCTGTTCTCATCAATGACTATTTCAGTCGGGTTGAATGGTTTTTCCCGTATCCTCATCCTTTTTTACTGCTCTTGTTAAACTCCCAAAGGTCTTCTTATATTTAGTATAATTTAGTTGCCAGCTGTTCTCCATATACTGTCCAGGATCTGATCTTAGCCTCTTTTACTACCCTTGTTGTTTGGCAGCGTTCCTTTCTGTATATCTTCCTCTGTCTTTGATTTCTACCACTTTTTAAAAGCTTTTTTCTTCAGCTGGATGGTTTCCTTCTTTTGGTCATTCCACCATAATTCCTTTTCTGCCCTCCTATTTTCCTGGTGCCTCACTCTTCTTCTAATGCTCTGTACACACAATTCCCACATGCTTTGAAGTGGCTCCATTCTTCTTCAATGTCTTCCGGTTGGTTGGACGACTTGTGAAACACATCTTTCAAACGTTCATGTATCTTATCTTCGGTATCGTCATTCATACTACTGAGATTTTCGACTTCTCTTCGTTTCTTTGCTTCTGACCTTTTCCTGTTTGGTGTGTCGATAGTCTTGATGACTAGTCTGCGATCAGTGTCTATGATATAGTTGGGAATCACTCTTGAACAGGGCCGGCCGTGGGTCTTAAAAGTCGGCGTACACAATTAGGTTAAAGCAGGTTGAAGATAGTCAAAGGCATGATAAATGAGATGTTTTCTTCATCCTACCTGTTTTGAGAAAATCTATTTGAAGAAGAAGTCTTCCTTTCGTTCTTTTTCAGCTGCAAAAGTGTCCATTATTCTGTTGACGAAGTTGGGCATGCTGTCAATGATGTCCTTGTGGATCGACATAAATGTCAGTGCGATTTCTAGAACTTTGCATACTTTTCTAAATGTTGTGTCGAGTTTGTAGTCCTTCAGAGTTGAATAAAGGTCCTGGATTGTATGGCCTTGAGTAGACTTAAATTAAATATTTCATTGCCATGTAATACTTACAATTCTGTTTGTAACTTGATTTTATGCAAAACAGTACTTGTAATATTTCTGTAAACGATATAAAAAGAACTGTAGGAAACGACTTTTGGTAGTGCTGGAATTTGGAAGAGTCGAAGATTGATAGTGCGGTTAGGTACTTCAGTGACATTTTCAAACTTCTCCAAGGGCACTAAAACTAGGACTATAGGAAAGAGCTTGGTTTTCTGTTTTCAAAGCTTTTTAAATTTTTGAGCTATCTTTGTTAGTTCAGAAGCAGCGACCATTTTTGTAAATCAATTTTCGCCCTGATTTGGCCAAATTTTTGCACTGCGTTTTGTGCTACAAAACTTCCAAATTTTGCTTCAAAACGTCATAAAATCTTTAATAATAGTAGTATCGTAACCATTGAAGTATCATTTTGTTTGTTGTTTTATGTAGAATCAATATATAGAAATAAAAGTCAAATACGTTAAGAGAAAAATTCTATTTACTGTTTAATTACGTCAGAAACGTGACGTCGGAAGTCCGATGCCTCTTATCCAAATAAAGAAACGGGCACACATTCCGTAATAATGGTCCGATTTTCAAAAGAAAAACATCACTCATTTTGTTTTAAAGAGTTTTTAACTTGCTATTGGAGAAATATCAATAAAATTGAAAGCAGTTTCAATCTTACATGCATAACTCAAGCAGGAGGTTGGCGGGTGCTCTGGGTGTGGTTTGTTCCTTTTTTTCCTTTTAACAATCAACGGTCCTTATTTGTCCGCGTTCAGTTCTGAGTATGTTACTCTCTTGTAACACCCCGAATCTTCGGCGCTTATATGACCTATTTGTGTAACAAGTGCCGTTAAACCCAAGCTAAAACTAAACTAAAGAAGCATAACACAGACTTGAAGAATATATGAAATTCAGCAAGTATGGTATAAAGCGGGAGATTGATACAAGAATCACCATAGAATATGATAATTACTGAGGGGCATCAAATACAGACATATGCACCATGCAGTGACTCATACCGCGAAGAACAGCGACAACGGTTCTCTGATCTACCAAGTGATCTTTTAAACACCGTGGATGACAAAGATAATGTGACAATCATGGGGGACTTTAACGGCAGAGTGGAAACAAGGAAGCCGACGTGGGAGAGATACATGAGACCACACAGTGACAAAGGAACAGATCAAAACAGCAATGGAGAAATGCTATTACAGTTGTGTGCAGAACATGACCTCGTCATATCAAATACCTTCTTCCAACGCAAAAGGAGTCAAGTTAAAACTTGGTACAAATGGAATGACCTAAAGATAGCATCACAAATTTTGATTTTATAGGGGCCAAAAGATCGAAACTGAGAAATATCAGAGACTCAAGAGTGATTTCCATCTACATCATAGACACTAATTACAGACCAGTCATCATGACTATTGACACACCAAGCAGGAAAAGGCCAGAAGCAAAGAAACGACGAGAAGTGGTAAATCTCAAGAAATATAAATGACAGTACCAAAGATAAGATACATGAACGTTTGAAAGATGTATTTCACAAGGTGCCCAAACAACCGGGAGACTTTGAAGAGGAAAGGAGCCACTTCAAGGTATGTGTGAAAAGAGCATTAAAAGAGGAGTGCGGCACAAGGAAAACAAGAGGGCAGAAAAAAAACAACTATATGGTGGAATGACTAAATGAAGGAAGCCATCCAACTGAAGAAAAAGGCATTCAAAAAGTGGCAGAAATCAAAGAAGGGGGAAGATTACGTCCTACACAGAAAGGAACGCCGTTAAACATCAAGGGTAGTAAAGGAAGCTAAGAACAGATCCTGGACAGTATATGAAGACCCTTGAGAGTTTTACAAGAGAGTTAAAAGCATGAGGATGCGGGAAGAACCTTTCAACCCAACAGAAATAGTCAATGATAAGAACGGAAACCCTATTTTCAGAAAGCCAAAAGTTAAAGAAAGATGGAAACGCTATTTCCAGGAGCTGCTGAATCCTACAGGAGAAATAACACCAAGCAGCTTCTCACCGAAAGAAACTGCACCAGAACCATTAATACTGCTTAGTGAAACCCAACATGTCATAAAGAAAAGCCCCACAAACAAAGTGATAGGCGTTGAAAACATCACAGTAGAAGAGATCAAACTATGCGGCCATATCGGTGAACTCTGGCTATGGAGGATATTTAACCTGGCCTAGGCGACAAAAACAACACAGGGACTATAGAGGAATATCTCTTCTCAGCCGTGTGGATACAACGTTTGCCAAGATACTGGAAATGAGAATGAGACCAATTGTAGAGACTCAACTCAATGAATCCCAGTTTGGCTTTAAAAAAGGCAGGGGCTGTACTGACGCTTGTAGCATTAGGACAGTTGTGTGAGACTGCCATTGGAGATGACAAGACATCAATATCGTCTTCGTGGAACATGGAAAGGAAACTTTTATGGCAACTTTTGCCATTTTCGTGGCAACTTTTGGCAACTTTTAGACAAAAAAATGGCAACCAACGCAGATGCTAGACTACACCATTTCAACTTTTAACACAGTGACCTAATTACGTCATGTTGACCTCGCTCAAGTTCAGGGTTACAGAGGTGGGGCTAGAGATGGCAAGACAATGGACCAATCGCACATCACTTTGAGCACCCCGGTGGATTGCTCCAAAGCTATCATAATACGGGCATCATTGAATTGTGTAGTCTATCGTGAACTGGTCTGAAATCACGTTATTTTTAGACTGCCTCTATGGGCTTTGTTCGGCTGGTGCACATCGAGATTGTGCCGCCTTATTAATATTTATGCACTAAGAAACTCGGTCAAAACGTCAGCGTTGTTTGGAGTGGCCCATAAAGTCTGGCAGATTTAAGAAATCGCAAGGAAATAAAAGCAAAAGAAACACAATGAAATGCAGTTGATAGAGTGGGTTTGGAGTTATTTTTTCTGTTTTATTTTTTGTATCTGGCTTCAGCAGGATCGGAAGCCCGCGTCCTAAATGATTTAAATTGTGCAGATGGGGTGTAAAAACACCTTCATTAAAAAAAAAAAGACAGCATCGTTGAACTTTGTGTGTGTGTGTGTGTGAGAGAGAGAGAGAGAGAGAGAGAGAGAGAGAGAGAGAGAGAGAGAGAGAGTGAGTGTATTTCCAGATTATGATGTCCACACCCAGTCACTGAAGGACAGCTCTTTACTCTCATATTAGTAATAAAGTCTTCCAAATGACTATGAGGTGATATGATTTTGTTTTCAGTGATGTCGGGGTGGCATGTGGGTGTTCTTAGGGTATAGGCCATCGTGAGGCAACCCATTAAAGGTCTCTCATTTCTCCAAAACAGGTTAGAAAAACTGGCTGTTGTTGTTGTCAATTTAAAATCACACAAGCGTGTGTCCGTTGGTCGAGTGCCAAGGTGTACGAAGACATGGAACTGGAAACAGCTAAAGAGAAGGGGCAAGCAGACCTACTTAAAAGTGAGCTCAGTCAAACACCCGGCAATTATTCAACTATCATCAATTTCATCAACACGATGCACCTTTTCAGATCATATAGATTCTCGGTTTGTTGCACAATTTCCTTTATTGGGTTGTAAGAAGTTCATTGTCGCCCCCTCCCCAAAAAGAGAGGAAAGAAATCAAGAGCCGTAAACGAGATAACATTCAGTAGTAGAGTCTCTAGGGGCTAATTTATTGCTCAGATTTCAAGAAATCCAGCTACAACACTCAGGCGATGAACTAGCTGAGTTGAATACGTGCCTTCTGACCTGATGACCGTGTCCGTTTGGCATTGGGAAAGCTGTGCAGACGTGTAGAAACCACTTCATCCCATCTTTGTATCGTGGAGATTTCAACTTCACATCCTGGGATAACCTCGGGGAAAGAATATTCATGGTCGGAGTGAAAATTTGTAACAAAAGTTGATGGCGTCGAGGGAAGATTCCTGGTGTTAGGCCTCCTCTTCTTCCTCCTCGTAGAAGTTGATCCCGTCTTCCACCGTGGCCTCCTCGTACTGCTGATACTCGGACACCAGGTCGCTCATGTTGGACTCGGCCTCCGTGAACTCCATCTCGTCCATACCCTCGCCTGCAGATTTTACGGAGAGTTTTAGTAAGAGTTTTACGACACTTGCAACACAGTAAGGTCAGAATATAAGTGCCGAAGATTAGCGGTGTTACAAGAAAGTAACATATACAAAACAGAACGAGGGGAGATGAAGACGATAGATGTTTGATAGGAAAAAAGGAGCAAACCACACCAGACCATCCGCCAACTACCCACTTTCACCGAGAAAATGTATAGCATGGAACGGGCGGATAAGGTAGCCGGCCAGTCTGAGATTGGTGGCACCGTGCAATTAGATCCATCAACAGTAATGGAAGCATTGACAGCATGGTTCAACGACCACAGAGAGGATGAAGACACCGCTTCACACACAATGGATAGACTAAGGGAAGCTGGTGTCCCTAGAGGGTCGGGGAGAGACAGCAACCTGCGTGGAAAAGCCAGAAGAATATCCAACCAGCAGTAACTGGCCCGATCAGCAGGTAGACCCTTTCATGGATCCTGGGGAGGAGGGAGGAGCAGCTATGGCATTGTGCCGCCTGCAGTGATGCATATTCTCCAACCAGGTAAGTAACCAAGTAGGTAACCAAATAAGTAAGTAAGTACCGAGAAAATGTTCATTCACTTACAGACCAGCACGCATTAAGTGGGAGTCACAGGCACACTAAACTTTTGTTTAGTTTTATCATGGGTTTATGGTACTTGCAAAACATTTTAGGTAATATACGGTCGTTTTTAAGGACAAGCGGGTACCTTAATTTCGGGGGTTTCCAGAAATCTTTACCTACACCAAAGAGAGGGCATTGGCCTACCTATAGAAGTTTGGTTTCAATAGTGAGTATATTTATTTGATTATAGAGAAAACTCTCCCTTTTTTTTGGTTTGTTTTAGTAGATGTTTTACGCGCCCACAGCAACTGCATAAGGTCATATGTCTTTTAAAGAAACTGAACAAGGGGAAAAAACTTTACCCTCCTTTTCCTCCAAACAATTTTTCGGGATAGCCCCCTTGTGCTTAAAAGTGACCATTATGATCCAAAGATTACAGGTGCTACTAGAGAGTGACATACCCATACAAAGAAAAGAAGGAGGATATAAAAGGATGATAAATGATTTGTTTGTTTTAGTAAAAGTTTTACGGCACTTGCAACAAAATAAGGTGATATAAGTGCTGAAGATTAGAGGTGTTACAAGAGTGACTAACACAAAAAAGAAGGAGGGGAGATAAAGACCATAGATGTTTGATAGGAGAGAGGGAGCAAACCACGCCAGAGCACCCGCCAACCACCCACGAGGGATAAGTTTGACTTTGTGTGTGAGTAAAGGCAAACACACCGATGGTAGTGAGACATACGGACAGAAGTAACATGGAGCAACCCAGAGACAGTTTAGTTGTAGTAAGTGTTTTACGGCACTTGTAACACAATAAGGTCAAATAAGTGCCGAAAATTAGATCTGTTACAATAGAGTAACAAACACACACAAAAGAATGAGGAGAGATAAGGACGATAGATGTTTGATAGAAAAGAAGGAGCAGACTACACCAGCGCACCCACCAACCACCCAGTGAGACAGATTAACAGAAGCAACACAAGGAAACCAAGAGACCGGACGTACGAGTGAGACAGACATACAGACGGCAGAAGCTACACAGAGAACCAA
Source organism: Aplysia californica (assembly GCF_000002075.1). Classification (NCBI taxonomy): domain Eukaryota; kingdom Metazoa; phylum Mollusca; class Gastropoda; order Aplysiida; family Aplysiidae; genus Aplysia; species Aplysia californica. The sequence goes on along the minus strand of NW_004797487.1, from coordinate 862,333 downwards.
GAGACCGGACGTACGAGTGAGATAGATAGACAGACGACAGAAGCTACACAGGGAACCAAGAGACAGGACGAACCTGTGGCGCCTTCCACAAAGTCATGAACACAGTTACAACCATGAGTAAAGAAAACTTAAGGTAATTTGAGATGAGCTCAAACGTTGAGCTAAGTCTGAGTCAAGCGCACCACATCGCCGTGATAACTGTCCATTGGAGATGGGAAAGAGCGCAACAGACCGAAACAATGGAGGGAAATAAAGAAAAATGTTCCACCAGTTTGTTTGTTTTTGGTTGTTGTTTGTTTTGGGTTTGTTTGTTTTGTTTGTTTTGTTTGTTTTATTTTGTTTGTTTGCTTTTTGTTTTTGTTTTTGTTTTGTTGTTGTTTGTTTTTGTTGTTGGGGGGGGGGGGGGATTCTAAGTGTTTTACGGCGCTCGCAACTGCATAAGGTCATATAAACGCGCGGGACACACCTAGGAATTTTCGGTTGGTAGGAAATTTTGAAATTTGCCCGAGTGGCGGCCGACGCCTACCCTTATCGATTTTGGACCACCAAGGGATCTTTAACGTGCGCAACTTGCACACGGGCCCACCGAGATCAGGAGTGTGGCTGAAAGACAGCAGTAAGAAGGAGCCAAGGGGAAGCAGTGGAAATGCTACAGAAAGAGTCAGGAGCCCAGAGGAGGGGGCAAAGGAGGTGAGGGGTGGGGGTAGAAAGGGGAGACGAAAGCAGACGCCAGAACATTGCTAGAGAGTAGGAAAGGAGATGAAAGGAAACAATTTTAGAGAAGAAATGTTTCCGTCGCTACCCGGATTCGAACCCGGGACCTTTGAATGAGAGGCGAACACCTAAACCTCTAGGCCATGAGAGCCCCTTCCACCAGTTTACATCATTACGTTTACATGAGAAAAAAAATAAGCACATCGACACAATAAATGTCACTTCGTGTAGGGTATAAACAAGACGGACAGAAACAATCAAGGGAACGAGCAGCAGTTTGGACCAACCAGTGGTGTCCTCCACCCATGTGGAGTTATATAGTCTTCAAAAAAAGAAACGCATAACCAAGTGCCTGTGTTTTCGTGATAATAAAATATGTAAAGATGAGGTTTTGTGCAAGCTAGTTTTTTTCACACATATGTGTGACTTGTTGTCTAGAACTTTTCACTACAAATTTCAGTGTTTACTTTCAGGGAGGCGCAGCCTGAGCTGTTGAATTGAGTGATAATTCAGTGTTAAAAAACTAACAAACTGAGTAGTCGCACAAAATTTGCCCTGTGAGTTCATTCACTGGGTGGCTATATTATAATGGATTGATTTCATCACCTGTCAGTTCAGCGATATACCATGCCATGACTAACGATAGAAGAACAAAACCAGGCTATTATTGGACGTTTGCAAGCCGGAGACAGACAAACTGATGTTGCCACACATTAAAACGTATCACAATGTACCATCAGCAGACTTTTTGCAAGGTTTCAACAGTCGAACTCCACTGCCGATCAACCGAGAAGGGGACGGCCAAGGGCAACAATTCGAGCCCAGGAACGGTTTATTCAGCTTCAGCACCAGCGGTATCGTTTTGTGCCTGCCTCTTCAACGGCCCAAACGCTTCGGAATATCATCTGAATTTCCGACCAGACAGTACTCAACCGACTCCGAGAAAAAAGGCTCTGCACATACCGATATGTTTTAAGGACATTGTTGACGGACTGGCATCACCAACTACGACGACAATGGGCCTCTCAGTACCTCAACTGGAGGCTACAGAAGTGGCCGCACGTATGGTTCAGTGATGAATCAAATTTTCTCATATCTCGACGTGACAGACGACGTTGAGTTTACCGACGTCGAAATGAGAGGTTCGCTGCTGGATGCATCTCCCAGGTCTTATCACATTGTGATGGCAGTGTGATGGTGTGGGGAGCAATCAGCCATACTGGCAGGAGCAACCTGGTGAGAGTACAAGGTAATCTGGCAGCCCAGGTCTACATCAACAACGTTCTCCTACCACAAGCCCTTCTATTCCGTCAACAACCAGGGGCAATCTTCCTGCAGGACAATGCCAGACCGCATACTGCAAGAGTAACGAGAGACTTTCTGGCTAGGAACAATGTCCAGACACTCCCATTACCTTCAAATTCGCGGGATACGAAAGCTATAGAACACATTTGCGATGCTTTGGACAGACGTCTCCAGAACAGAGTTGACGCCCCTGTCACTCTTGATGAGCTGTTTGCCACCTTGGATGAAGATTGGAGGGCAATACTACTTCCCAACATTCGTCGTCTCATCGCCTCGATGCCTAGAAGATGTCAAGCGGTACTCCAGTTAGCAGGAAGCCACACCCGGTACTGAATGGATGCCTTTGGATGGACGGATTAGAGCATCCAACGGATTGTTCAAAATCAATTCAACTTTGCTGATAATCAATAAACAGCAATAAATAAATTTTCAAAATGTATTTTCTTCCCTTTCATTTATATCAAAAGTTATTCAGTGGTATATATATATATATACGATTATACACGATGGCCAATTTGGAAAAATAAATGAAATGGTATGAGTTTAACGCCCCTATCAACTTTATTAGGTTATTTAAGAGGCGGACCTCCTAATTTAACGTCCGTCTCCGATAGGACCGAACCAAGTGGGAAGTTCGTGTAAAGTGCCTTTCCCAAGGACACAACGTTGGACCGAGCTGAGGCTTGAACCCCCGAACCCGCAATCTCACGATTACGAGTCCGGTAGCCAAGAAAACTGTTCGAGTTACAGAAAACTGTCATAGTTTAACCTTATATTCAGTTGCAGTTCGATGGAGTCTGTACAATAAAGGCAATAATAATTACATTTATATTAGATACACGCACGCGTGCATGTGCACAGACACACAAATATCTTGACTAATGTTATAACAGGGGCCACTTTGTCGTCAGCGTAGCTTCTATATTTTGTCACTGGCCATTTTTTGCACTGAAAGTTTGTGACAGGTCTGAAGAACACCTGCTGTATTTCACAGCTAGCCACGCTACATCCCCTATGAAAACAACGGGAAATCAGAAATTCAGAAATGGATCGTCAGTCATGTAAGTCCTGTTTTTGCTTACCATAGTGTTCATAGAGGGGTATTGAAAATAAGACTTAGTTTTAGTAAAAGTATTACGGCACTTGCAACACAATAAGGTCATATAAGTGCCGAAGATTAGGTGTTGCAAGAGAGTAACAACACAAAAAAGGAGAGGAGATAAAGACGATAGATATTTGATAGGAAAGAAGGAGCAAACCACACCAGAGCACCCACCAACCATCCACAAAAAGACAATTCTTTAGAATAATCCAGATAAAGATTGCAAAGACATTAAAAGTAAGGGAATATCGACTGAGTTTTCAAAATAGTTTAAGAGCGAGTTTTACTGCACATGCAACACAGTTAGGTCATATAAGTGCCGAAGGTTAGGGTGTTACAAGAGAGTAATATACAAAGAAATAAGGGAGGCGATATAGGAACGATTTTTAAAAAGTTTTAGTAGAGGTTTTACGGCACTCGCAACTGCATAAGGTCATAATAAAATGAGTGGCAGAAGATTAGAGGTGTTACAATAGAGTAACAAACATAAAAAAGAAGAAGGGGAGATAAGGATGGTAGATGTTTGATAGGAAAGAAGGAGCAAACCACACCAGAGCACCCGCCAACCACCCACTAAGAACGATTGATGTTTGGTAAGAAAGATGGAGAAACCACACCAAAGAACCCGCCAACCACCCGCTTTCAAAATCTTCTGTAACATACACACACGCACGTACACACACACACACACACACACACACACACACACACACACACACACACACGCATGCACGCACGCAAGCACACACATACACACACACACACGCACACACACACATATACTCACACACACACTCATACTCTCTCACACACATACCCACAC
>NW_004797487.1:856603-857944 GCF_000002075.1 Aplysia californica | reverse complement strand
CCTTTTCTTTCATCCCCTATGCCCCGCACCATGCCCGACCCCCTTCCCCCATCTTCCATCCCCCATCTCCTACCAATAAATAAACAAATCGTGAGAAAGGTGAACACGCATGTCAAAATACTTGGTGGTGTAGCTGCTTCTGCTGTTGCTGTTGATATTGCTGCTGTTGTTCACATTACTGCTACTACTGCTGTTGCTGCTGCTGTAGCTGCTGTTGTTGTTGTTGTTGTTGTTGTTGTTTTTATGGTTATGCGTTGCCGACGAACTTAAACAGCAACCGAGTCAGAAATAACTTTTGTTACGCCTATCTGCAACCCCGAGAAATGCATAATTTTAACAGGGCCACCCCCACTTTTGTTGTTGTTGTTGTTGTTGTTGTTGCTGTTGTTGTTGTTGTTGATGATGATGATGATGATGATGATGATGATTTTTATTTTTGTTTCCTTAACGGGCCTGGGGGACTCCCCGAAGAAATTTTCGAGCAAGAGCGAGGCTCTTTTTCGGCTCCATTGTCAATATGCTTAGCGGCACCTCCACTCGTCCAAACAACTCCATTCGAATTGCCATTGTTCCTGGACATTCAAATATATTTATGTTTGACGTCCTCCTTTTCATGGCGGCATCTTCGGCAACAAGGGCTGAGCTCTTCATTTACAAAGTTCTTATACCATCTTAAACTCCAATGATGATCCGACCGCAGCCTCGATAGCTCAACCTGGTCCCAGCGACATGTGATATTTTGTTCCCGCTTATAGGTGTACCCAGAATACACATCTTCCAGGTGCTGGTACTTAGCTCTACATGGTGGGTCTCTGATTCCTTCTAGATCATTGGAAAGACTCCTCTCTATGTTGTTGGTCGCCTGTCTCCTTCAATCTCCCTGGCTTCATTAGCAGCTTGGTCTGCTGCCTCGTCTCCTTCTATCCCAACATGGCTTGGAATCCACTGGATTTTTATTGTGGCTGTGGCTTCACTGAACTTGCGGCGCAAATCATTCATGTCCGAGCTGTTGCCTAGCAGCCCCTTGCAGAGGGACTGACTGTCAGTCAAGATCAGCACATTGGTTCTACTGTGGCAATTGTTAGCAATCCTTTGTGCAGTAGACATCATTGCTTGGCATTCCTCGTCATAAGATGATGTAAGGAATGCACCTTTAGTTTTAATAATTTCTGTTCGTGGTGGTTCATCATTCATTATCACCACTGCTGCTGCTAAACCTTCGCGGTATCCTGCGACAGCAAACAATCGGTGAAAATTGTCACATCCGAACCAACCTCTTCGCCCACATCCTCTGCTGCTTCACGTGCCTTTACAGGATCATCACCTTTTCCTTTTATTCCT
>NW_004797487.1:853501-856503 GCF_000002075.1 Aplysia californica | reverse complement strand
GTGTGTGTGTTGCTGTGGTGTTGTTGTGATGATGATGATGATGATGATGATGATGATTTTTATTTTTGTTTCCTTAACGGGCCTGGGGGACTCCCCGAAGAAATTTTCGAGCAAGAGCGAGGCTCTTTTTCGGCTCCATTGTCAATATGCTTAGCGGCACCTCCACTCGTCCAAACAACTCCATTCGAATTGCCATTGTTCCTGGACATTCAAATATATTTATGTTTGACGTCCTCCTTTTCATGGCGGCATCTTCGGCAACAAGGGCTGAGCTCTTCATTTACAAAGTTCTTATACCATCTTAAACTCCAATGATGATCCGACCGCAGCCTCGATAGCTCAACCTGGTCCCAGCGACATGTGATATTTTGTTCCCGCTTATAGGTGTACCCAGAATACACATCTTCCAGGTGCTGGTACTTAGCTCTACATGGTGGGTCTCTGATTCCTTCTAGATCATTGGAAAGACTCCTCTCTATGTTGTTGGTCGCCTGTCTCCTTCAATCTCCCTGGCTTCATTAGCAGCTTGGTCTGCTGCCTCGTCTCCTTCTATCCCAACATGGCTTGGAATCCACTGGATTTTTATTGTGGCTGTGGCTTCACTGAACTTGCGGCGCAAATCATTCATGTCCGAGCTGTTGCCTAGCAGCCCCTTGCAGAGGGACTGACTGTCAGTCAAGATCAGCACATTGGTTCTACTGTGGCAATTGTTAGCAATCCTTTGTGCAGTAGACATCATTGCTTGGCATTCCTCGTCATAAGATGATGTAAGGAATGCACCTTTAGTTTTAATAATTTCTGTTCGTGGTGGTTCATCATTCATTATCACCACTGCTGCTGCTAAACCTTCGCGGTATCCTGCGACAGCAAACAATCGGTGAAAATTGTCACATCCGAACCAACCTCTTCGCCCACATCCTCTGCTGCTTCACGTGCCTTTACAGGATCATCACCTTTTCCTTTTATTCCTTTCAGTTCTGTCCGAATTTCGATTTCGCCATGGGTCTCCAATGGACAAGCTCTCACCAGATTGATCGGCCATCGATTCTCAGTTTCAGGTTAGGGGGGGGAGGTGGTCTGCTAGATCAGTGCCCACCCGAAACCAACTTTTCCTGCTGTTTTTAGGCTTGACTGCTTGATCAAGGGCTTTCTTTCTAGGATGGTTGTCTGGTAATCTCTTAGCCATCTCTACAGACTTGAGGCATGTTCTTTTTGTATAGGTGTTGTAGTGCTCAGATCTGGTCTCATACCGCAGCGCTTCTGTTGGTGTTGTTTTCAGCTGACCTGATACAAGTCGGAGGGCTTTGTTTTGTATTCTGTCCCAGGCCTTTGCACTAGTCTCACTCAGCCAAGGCTGCCACGCTGGGGCAGCATAATCAATCTTGCTTTTCACAAACATCTGATATACTTTCTTGAGCGACTCCTTACCCCAGCCCCATTTTGAGTTGCTGACAGCACCAATAACCTTCATTTTTGAGGTTGCACTTTTGGACACTTCCTCAATGTGCTTGTTGAAGTTTAGCTGTCTATCCAGGTAGACACCCAGCAGGCGTGGAGTGGGATTGAATGGTATCTTTTTCCCTTCGATCTAAATTATTGGTTGCCACGTTGCCTTCTTCACCCATGTTGAGAAAAAGCCCACTATTCTCTTGGTTGCGTTCAAGGTAAGCTTCCATTCATTGCTCCATTTCACAACCATGTCCACAATCAACTGTGTCGTTTCATTTGCCTTTGCTGTCTTTGCGTGACTGGCCAATATTGTGCAGTCATCAGCGAACATTGAATAGATCAGCTTGGCGGAGATTAGTTGTTGTGGGTCAGGGTTTGGGAGGGATTCTGCCAGGTTGTTTATGAAGAATATAAACAGCAGCGGTAATAGTACAGCTCCTTGTGGAAGCCCTTGCTTGAAATTCTGGCTCTTGCTTGTTTCTCCATTCAGGCGAACACGGGCTTGTCTGTTTCTCAGGAAACCATGGATCCATCTGATTGCACGCAACGGAACTCCCTTGTCAGCCATTGACAGTAATAGTCTTTCATGCCAAACCGTATCATATGCCTTGGAGTAGTCCAGCAGGACTAGGACTGATCGATGGAATGTTGGCTTTTGTTGAAAACTATCTTCAATTCCTTGACAGATTCTGATGATCTGGTCAGTGCAGCTATGACCTTGGCGAAAGCCTGCCTGAATATCTGCAATCCATTCATTCTTCTCTGACAGGTAGTAAATTCTTTCAGCGTGCATCCTTTCTATAACTTTCACGACACAGGATGTCAAACTAATGGGTCGAAAAGATGTCATATCACTAGGTGACTTGCCAGCTTTCAAGAGAGAAATGGTAAGTGCCTTACGCCAGTCTTGTGAGCACGCTGCTTGGTTAAGCGACAGATTACATATGCTGAGCAATTCTTTCTATGTGAGTGGGCCAAGCTCTTTTGGGAAAGATGGTGGTATATCATCAGGTCATGGAGCACTTCTTCTCTTCATTTGTGTTATGGCACGCTCCACCTCTTTCATGATGAAGTCTGGGTATGATTGTTGTTCATCTTCGCTGTTCACATCGTCATACAGTAGGCGCTTCAATCGGAGCTTGTTTCTTCTGATGATGATGATGTGATGATGATGATGACGATGATGATGATGATGATGATGATGATGATGATGATGATGATGATGATGATGATTTAGTTTTGGTAGGCGGTCTACAGCACTTGCAACACAATAAGGTCATATAAGTGTCAAAGATTAGAGGTTGTTACAAGAGAGTTACAAAAACAAAAAAGAAGGAGGGGATATAAAGACGATAGATGTTTGATAGGAAAGAAGAAGTAAACCGCACCAGAGCACCCGCCAACCACCTACTGTTGTTGTTGTTGTCGTTGTTGTTCCTGCTGATGATGATGATGATGATGATGATGTTGTCGTTATTGTTGATGATGACAATGTTGCATTTGTTGTTGTTGTTGTTGTTGTTGTTGTTGTTGTTGTTGTTGTTGTTGTTGTT
>NW_004797487.1:849848-851688 GCF_000002075.1 Aplysia californica | reverse complement strand
GGGGCTCAGATTGTTCATGTAAAAGGGGGCACGCTGGCCATGCCAATGAGGGTAAGAAGGCCCCCATGTCTCACACGTGTGACGTCATTGCTGCGAACTCTAGTACATGTAGATTCTAGTATATATAAAAACCTCTTTGGGTCAGAGTTGGACACCACTTGCAAAACAATTAAGTCATACAAGTGCCTATATTTATGTTACCATGTGCCCCCCGGCCCATTTTGAAAGATTTTTTTGGTCGAAGTGTTACCTCAGAATTACAGAGTTTTACCTGACATTTTTGGCCGTTTTGTATTACTAAGACCACGAGGTCATAAGCAAATGCACTGTCTGCTCTATCAAAATCGTAAGAACATTCGGAGTCGTTATAAACATATGCAAAGAAATGCATTCGAAAAAGCTTGACATATTGTAAAACTTAAAAATGTTGACGTCAAATTTCTTAAAAGGTATTAAACAAATTATAAAACTTTGGGAGGTAGCGAAATACTGAGCCCTTGGTCCCCGTGACTTGGAAAAAGAAACCATTATAAAAAGAAAGGCGGAAAGAAAGAAAATGTATGTCTCTGTTTGTTTGTTTGTTTGTTTATGTGTTTGTTTGTTTGTTTTAGTTTTAGATTTGGTAGAGGTTTTACGGCACTCGCAACTGCATAAGGTCATATGAGCGCCAGAAGAATAGAAGTGTACAAGAGAGTAACAAACATAAAAAAGAAGAAGGGGAGATAAGGACGATAGATGTTTGATAGGACAGAAGGAGCAAACCACACCAGAGCACCCGCCAACCCCCCACGTTTGTTTGCTTGTTTATTTGCTTCTTTGTTTGTTTGGTTGCTTGCTTGCTTGCTTGCTTGCTTGCTTGCTTGCTTGGTGGTTGGGTGGGTTGGTTGGTTGGTTGGTTGGTTGGTTGGTTGGTTGGTTGGTTGATTGGGTCGTTGGTTGGTTGGTTGGTTGGCTGGTTGGTTGGTTGGTTGGTTGGTTGGTTGGTTGGTTGGTTGATGTGGTGGATGGATTAATGAAAAACACACCAATACAATAACTATCATTTAGTGCTTTAAAAAAAGTTTTAAAAGGATGTACCAGTAGCACTCTCCAATCACCCACGAAGGCAAAAAGAACCAACCAGAGAGAAAAAGGTAGACAGACAGACAGACGAGAAAAAAGATAGAAAGCAAAAAAAAAAGAAAAGGAGGCAGCTGGAACCCCCGAGTTCATGTCTGATGGATGGATGTAGCTATCGGTGATCCAGCTATGTACATGCGCCAATCTATTTCACATCTCAAGCAGGTGCAAACAGTACTGGTGTGTCGTCTGCCTATGTCTCATCCTCCCAACTACTCCCCTCCCCCGCAAATCCCTGTAGTTCCTCTCTCGAGCACATACAGACACACACACACAAGCACACACAAGCGCACACAAACACACACACACACACACACACACACACACACACACACACACAAATTCACACACACAAATACACACACATAAATACAAACAAAACACACACACACAAAAACCAATCAAACACACAAAAAATGAGACCGCAGGCACCGAAAGATGCGTGATTTCGAGTCTTCTGTATTCGACTTATCCGTGTTTTACTGTATTACAAATTATACACAAGCATGTATAACTACATCCCACCTGTAGGCTGGGATTACTTTGTGCCTTCAACGACAAACCACTGCCACTGACACCGTGACTTAGGCTACACCATCTCCCGCGTCCACCACCCACCCACCAACCACCCACCAACACCCAACACCCACCAACCTCCCCTACCACCACCCACCACCCTCCCCTGTTGTTACAATATTCTCCTGTGCTTTTTTCCACGAAG
>NW_004797487.1:846250-847776 GCF_000002075.1 Aplysia californica | reverse complement strand
TTGTTTGTTGTTGTTGTAGTTTTTTTGGGGGGAACTGACCTGTACCACTGGCAGCCTCGAGATGTCAAGGGAGCGAAGCCGGTCATGAAGAAGTGCAGGCGCGGGAAGGGAACCATGTTGACGGCCAGTTTCCTGAGGTCGGCGTTGAGCTGGCCAGGGAACCTCAGGCAGGTGGTGATTCCTGACATGGTGGCGCTGACCAAATGGTTGAGGTCACCGTTGGTGGGCGTGGTCAGGCGCAGCGTGTGGAAGCAGATGTCGTAGAGAGCCTCGTTGTCGATGATATACGTCTCGTCCGTGTTCTCCACCAGCAGGTGGATGGCCAGCGTGCAGTTGTATGGCTCTACCACAGTGTCGGAGACCTGGACCAAGGGATGTGGCGAAAGGTGTTTTTTTGTTTTTTAAAAATAGTTTTAGTAAGAAGGTTTTACGGCGCTCGCAACTGAATAAGGTCATATGAGCGAGCAAAACACGTCAATTTGGTTGCATTCATAACAGTTCACTGCCCGCTTGTCTCGGGTCAACGATCAGATTTTAAAATTTAAACAACTTGAGGTAAAATAACTATCTAAAAATAATAATCGGTTTGAAATCAAAATAATTGTATTTATTATTTTCCATAAAGGCCAACAACCTTTATAAAATAAAGGGTTCTGCTGGGATCAACGACAAAAGACTGATCTTGCAATTTTTTCCTCTATGGCAACTCGGAAACACATGTGTCACTTTTCCCAAAAATCTACGACAGCAACAGAGTTGTTTTAGTTTTAGTAAAAGATTTACGGCACTTGCAAAACAGCAAGGTCATATAAGTGCCGAAGATTAAAAGTGTTACAAGAGAGTAACGAAGGAATAAAGAAGGAGGACAGATAAGGACGAGAGATGTTTGATAGGAAAGAAGGCGAAAACCATACCAGAGCACCCGCCAACCACCCACAAACAGAGTTGAAAGTTGGCAAGGACCTGCAAAAAGATAGACAGGTCCCCATGACGAAGCCAGATTTTGTATTTATTCATTTCCAGAATTTAGACAAATGTATTCGATTAAAAGTTCCCGTCCTTTTCTGGCCTTTGTGATCCACTGAAAAACGAAACAAATCTGCGTAGCTGTCCTTTACAGCGGAGGTGCCGAGAGTGATACTTGGCGTGGCGCATTTGGTTCTGAGAGTACAATGTATAGATCTAGACCTTCTAATTTTTTGCATCTCTCAAGATTTATTGCTCCGTTCCAGTAGAGTGTTATTATAGTAGGCCAATGACGTTCAGTTGGTGTTAATGCACCGATCATTCCTTTCATCGAAAGCTAGTTTAAAATATTTCCTTCGGGTCTCTCGAAAGTCTGAGTTAAATTGTGACTAATGGTAAAATCTGAGTCGCATCCGACACAGAACGGTTTCTCATCTCCCTGAAGGAGGTATATGTGTGTCAGGGAGATGTGCCCGATGCGTAAAGGAGTAAAAAAGAAAAAACTTTCCCACTGCGAGAATTGAACTGATGTACTCTAAGGTATCGAATAAGCGTCCGCA
>NW_004797487.1:843456-845385 GCF_000002075.1 Aplysia californica | reverse complement strand
CAGAGAGAGAGAGAGAGAGAGAGAGAGAGAGAGAGAGAGAGAGAGAGAGAGGAGTAGATCTTGCGATAACATTCGATCAAAACAAAATGGCGACCCGCGTAGTTCGGTCGATTCGAAATGTGAAAGAGCCATAGCATCTTTGTAGACGATCAAATTAGCTTACTTTTGTGCTATAACGTCATTTTTTTCTTTGCTTTTGTCAATTTGATCATCCACACCGATAGAAAGCATTTCGAAATTAGGAAAAACGTCTTGTTTCACACTGGGTGAGAATAGCCAACGCTGCAAGTCTCACCCGGGGTGAGAGGTCAATCGTAGGGTTTTTATTCTTACCCTGGGCGAGGATAGCCACTTCTTTACTTAAATGATTAGGTGATTCTTATTGACAATATAAAAGTCAATTTAAGCTTCATTTCGTTAGAAAACAATGTGTTAGGTTTGCTAACTTCATAGACTTTGTGTTAAACAACACTTTTAACAAAACGAATCCTTACAAGCCTAGGCTTGGCCTTTGTAACCTCGAAGGTTTAGAAGTAGAAGTAGAAGAGTCTACTACTAGATCTAGAGTCTAGTCCAATTTATTTAATCTCTTGAATGTAATGGATAACAACAGAAATCTGCAACCTGCCACTAGATTACAACTTTAGATCTAGAATCTAGATCTCTAGATCTAGATTCGAGATGTTAGTAAAGGCAGAGTCCAGGGAAAAACTTCAAGAAATTCTCGTGGGGATGAGTAAAGAGAGACCAAAACAATCTCAATAAATAATATATCGCGACTTTCACGGCACATCACTTCACCTATACATATTCCGGTAACTTCCTATAAATAGATGGAAGTTTGACCCATGTCAAAGGTTGGGGGTGGCTGCCGATTCGGGAGGTGGCTGCGGGTTGACGAAAGGGAAAAGCGCACCGACGCCATCCTGGTAGGTCGGGGCAGGGAAATAGTAACGCAAACAGAAACAACGCGTGGAAGTTAAAAACAGGACAGAATCAAAAAGTGAATCGTTGCTACAAGACCCCCACCTACTTATTGCTGACACTTTCCGGCCACCCGCTGAGAAATACCAGGTGCTCACCAGAAAACAGTTGCCTTTTGAGTTACAGCGCTCGCAAACTACATAAGATTCCTCTTCATGGGTTGTTGTTTTTTTTACTTTTAGCATTTCGACAGAAAAGCAGGGGTCTTGGTTATTTTGTTCCGACCCAATTCTCGATCCACCAGATTGTGTCGGTTCCAGTAGAGATCGTGATTACGGTACCCTTGAATGATTATTTCAAGATTTAGTCAGTCAAAAAAAATTGAGGACACATCGGAAAGACTCTTTGTTGGCCTGACAGAACGACTGTTCCTGTTTGTCATATCAGTAAACCTCTAGGGTTGTATTTGTTTTGTTTTGTTCTGTTTGTTTGTTTGGGGTTTTTTGTGGGGTTTTGTGTGAGGGGGGGGGGGGTTGTTTTGTTTTTTGTTTTCTGTTGATTTTTAAAAATAAAACTTATGGTAAACGGTTACGTGAATTCAAAACCAACTGATCTACATTCAAATGGACACTAAAACGGGTTAAAAGCCCCCCCCCCCTTTCCATCCTCGACTCCCTTTTCAAAAACCAATGCCATTATTCTGATACAAAAAGACTCTGCTGCTGTAACAAACGTATCAAACGTGCAACCTGCGAGTGCGGGCAGATTATGGACCAGTTGAGAGGACGAGGAATCCCCGTGACAAGTATGAATATGAAATGTGTTGAGAATATTACCACCAAATAGATTTCCCCCCCCCCCGAACCCGACCCTCGACCCTCAACCCCCGACCCCTGCCCAAACCCTCGTTAAAAAAAACATTAAAAACAAAAACTACCACCGCCGCTGCCACCACGACCGCTTTAGTCTATGAGGGGAGGGGGGAGTTGTTTTTGTTTTTGTTTT
>NW_004797487.1:840690-843347 GCF_000002075.1 Aplysia californica | reverse complement strand
TTTTTGTTTTCTGTTGATTTTTAAAAATAAAACTTATGGTAAACGGTTACGTGAATTCAAAACCAACTGATCTACATTCAAATGGACACTAAAACGGGTTAAAAGCCCCCCCCCCCTTTCCATCCTCGACTCCCTTTTCAAAAACCAATGCCATTATTCTGATACAAAAAGACTCTGCTGCTGTAACAAACGTATCAAACGTGCAACCTGCGAGTGCGGGCAGATTATGGACCAGTTGAGAGGACGAGGAATCCCCGTGACAAGTATGAATATGAAATGTGTTGAGAATATTACCACCAAATAGATTTCCCCAACCCCCGAACCCGACCCTCGACCCTCAACCCCCGACCCCTGCCCAAACCCTCGTTAAAAAAAACATTAAAAACAAAAACTACCACCGCCGCTGCCACCACGACCGCTTTAGTCTATGAGGGGAGGGGGGAGTTGTTTTTGTTTTTGTTTTGTTTTATTTTTTGTAAAAGTTTTACAGCACTTGTAGTAATACAAATATTTCATTTAAGTGCCAAAGATTAGAGATCTACTACTAGAGAGTTAACATACTCCATAATTTAAAAAAATAATACAAGATAAGGATGATAGATGTTTTGTTTTAGTAAGGTTTTGCGGCGCTCGCAATTGCATAAGGTCGTATGAGCGCCAAGGGGTAGATGTCAACAAAGAAGTTCAAACGGCGAACCAGGCATACTCTGCTCACCTCTCTAGCCTCCTCAACAGCACAAAGTCGACTGCGACTATCAAGGCACCCCGTAAATCACAGATATGCGAGAAAACAATTGAACACAACAAAAATCCAACATCGTTTTTATAGACAAGGAGAAGGTTTTTGACAGAGTAAACCATGCAAAACTAGAAGATGCTCGAAAAGTACGGCGTCAGAGGACAAACGTTCGATAATGTCAGAGCTCTATAGACCAACAGCAGAAGCTTGGTAGGCTATATCTCCCCTCCTGTTTATAATATATATGGACCCAATAACGCAAGGTGCAAACCAAAGCCCAGAAAGCCTAAATGAAGTTCTATTCGCAGACGACCAATGTCTTATTCATCCAAACCAACAAAGCCTCTAAAAGTCCCACTTCCGAACTGAACAACAGCAGCGAAAAATTTAACACGAAAATAAACACATCAATAAGAGAAGTTATGAAAGTGAGCCGAAACCATAGTTCCCGGAACGTCCATGTCAATATTAAACATTAAACAACTGAAACATATGAAGGAGTTTACATATCTTGGCAGCACTATTTCTTAAAACGGGTCGGTAGATGGAAAAATAGAAATGCAAACTCAAAGCGCCAATGCTGTCCCCTACCAGCTCGCACCCCTCATATCTCATCCAAACATCTCCACAGACATAAAGAGACAGCTTATCACCTCAATATTCAAACCAACATTATGCTACCAGTGCCAGACCTGGACATTAAGTAAAACCCGTGAAAGCAAAATCTCTGCCTGCGAAATGAAATGTCTCTGCAAAACCCCTAACATCACAAGACGAGACAGGCAGGTGAAATGAAGAAGAGCAGCTATCGGCACTCAGTCCTGCCTGCATTACATAGAAAGACAGAACAAAGTGGTTTGACAACCTGCTACGTATGTCACCTGGCCAACCAGCGTCGAGAGCCTACAACACCAAGCACTCAGGCTATAAAGGAAGAGGAAGGCAATGCAAAAGGTGGATCGAGCGGGTCAAGGAAACCCTCAGAAAACGAAATATCACAACTGAAAGAGCTGTGGAGCTGGCCTACCATAGAAAACTGCATCTCCCCTCGACGCTTAACGGCAACAGAGGATGAAAAAGTAAAAGTAAGTAAATAGACAAAGTTAGGGAGGTGTGACAGAGTTAGGGGAGGTGTGACAAACCTTGGGCGATGGCACCACAGAGTAGGAGCACATGATGCGGTCCGGGTACTCCTCGCGGATTTTGCTGATGACGAGTGTCCCCAGTCCAGAGCCGGTGCCGCCCCCTAGCGAGTGGGTGAGCTGGAAGCCCTGCAGGCAGTCACACTGCTCCGACTCCTTCCTCACGATCTCCATGATGTTGTCCACCAGCTCGGCTCCGTCTGTGTAGTGACCCTTGGCCCAGTTGTTGGCGGCGCCACCTTTGCCGGAGACGAAGTTATCAGGTCTGTAGACAGTGAGCAAGTCTCGGTAAAGATATTCAGTTATCTAGTCTGTAGACAGTACATATTACGGTCAAAGTTTCAGTCATCTGGTTTGTAGACAGTACACATTATTGTAAAGATCAGATATTAGGTCTGTTAACAGCAGTCTCGGTAAAGAAATTAAGACATCTGGTCTGTAGACAGTACACATTACGGTAAAGATATTCACATATCTGGTCTGTAGATAGTACACATTACAGTAAAGATATTCAGTTATAAAGTCTGCAAACAGTGAACACCAAAAATGACTGACTGATTGACTGACTGTCTCTGTGTGTGCGTGTGTGTGTGTGTGTGTGTGTCTCTCTGTGTGTGTGTGTGTGTGTGTGTCTGTGTGTGTGTGTGTGTGTGTGTGTGTGTGTGTGTCTGTGTGTGCCCGTGTGTGTGCATGTGTGTATGTGTGAGTGCACATATGCGTGTGGGCAAGTGTTTGTCAATGTGTGTGTTTGTGTGGGTGTGTATGTGTGAGAGAGA
>NW_004797487.1:838736-840426 GCF_000002075.1 Aplysia californica | reverse complement strand
CACACACACACACACACACACACACACACACACAATACACACACACACACACGCAGGCTTACAGTCACATGCAGATAATAAATTAACAGTAATATAAACAATAACAATGTTAAGCTAGATACATACTCTGTTTTCTTAATGTAACTCAGCGTCATTCTGGTGCATGGTCTGAGGTCATATGAATACTTATAACAAGATGGTTAAGGTGGAAGAATTTTGATGGATGATGGTAAAAATGACCTTCTGTATCTTTCTTTGTCACAGATTAGAAGCCTAAGTCTTTTACTTCTGGCTAATATTTTTATTTAAGGGAACAAGGGATGCTTAGTGTCCAAAAAGATAGAACTGTTTGTTTTTACTTAAGTTGTAATGTACAATTCATCCAGCAACTCACCGGAAGATGGTGCCGAAATGTCCAGACCTGACCCAGTCGATGGAGCCTGGCTCCAGGTCAACCAGCGCCGCGCGGGGCACGTAACGTCCGCCTGTAATAACAGTAATAATAATAATAATGATAATAATAATAATAATAATAATAATAATAATAATAATAATAATAATAATAATAATAATAATAAATAGCATTTTTATTGCGCAAATCCCAGTTCAACAGCAAGCTCTATGAGCTCTACAGCCTATACTATTACCGAAGAAGACCTGGGAGCATTCTGAAACCTCAACTTTCTGAGAAGCATACAGAGCAAGCAGCCATTTATAGGAGCTAAAACACTAATATACTAACGAAATCTTTCGCTGTCTATGGCCGGGTACCCATTCCCACCTTTCTTGGTGAAGTGAGGAAAACTCGTGTAGAGTGCCTTTCCCAAGGACACAAAGTCGGGCCCGCGACTCGAACCCTCGAAACCGCAACCTCACGATTACGAGTCCGGTAGCCTAACTACTAGGCCACCGACGCCGGTACACAGTCAGATGACTTGAGAGGAGAGGATAGGTGAGATATTAGATGAAGTGAGATGAGAGAAGGTGAGAGAGGAGAAGAGGTGAGAGGAGAGAATGGGAGAGGAGAGGAGGTGATATGCGGTGAGATGAGAGGAGGTGAGCTGAGAGGAGGTGAGAGGTGAGATGAGATGAGAGGAGGTGAGATAGGAGGTGAGAGGGGTGAGAGGAGGTGAGATGAGAGGAGTTGAGAGGTGAGATGCGATGAGATGATAGGAGGTGAGAGGTCAGATAAGATGAGACGAGAGGAGGTGAGAGGAGAGAATGTGAGACGAGGTGAGATGAGAGGAGGTGAGAAGTGAGATAAAAAGAGACGAGAGGAAGTGAGATGAAAGGAGGAGAGGGGAGATGAGGGGAGAGGTGAGAGGTGAGATATGAAATGAGGTGAGATGAGAGGAAGTGAGATGAGGGAAGATCAGATTAGGTACGGTACGGTACGATATGGTAAGGTAAGGTAAGGTAAGGTAAGGTAAGGTAAGGTAAGGTAAGGTAAGGTAAGATAAGGTGACTGTCTTCTAAGGTAGGCCTAGATGCTGACAAGTAATAACTAAATCCTAAATAACAGTGTCTAGGCGATTTTTGTTTTCGGACTCTCGGCTGGCAGTTTCTTATACAACATTGCCGAGAGTTACCATAAAATTCCGACAAGTTACGGAAGCAAGTGCTGATCCTTTTCTACGGAATGTCGATAAGCTCGCTCTCTCTCTCTCTCTCTCTCTCTCTCTCTCTCTCT
>NW_004797487.1:833564-836124 GCF_000002075.1 Aplysia californica | reverse complement strand
TCTCTCTCTCTCTCTCTCTCTTTCTCTCACTCTCTCTCTCACTCAAGTTCTGAGAGCCACCAGCCGTCTTGTACCATTTTAGATTTTTGTTTTATTGCATGTTTTAGTTTTAGCAAGAGTTTTACGGCATTTGCAACACAATACGGTCATATAAGAGCAGAAGATTAGATGAGTTACAAGAAAGTAACATACACCAAAAAAAAAGAAGGAAAAGAGATAAGGACGTTAGATATTTGATAGGAAAGAAAGAGCAAACCACACCAGAGCACCCTCCAACCACCCTTTTTTATTATATATCGTAAGGACATGCAAGGTTTTTTTTAGGTTTTACATATCGCACCCAAAAATGTGTCCGTTTTCTCTTTAAAATGTTGAAACAGAAAGGTTGACATGTGCGGATTTTGACTGAATACACTCTGGTTTTGTTTTTTGTTTTTTTGTTTTTTTCAAATATTATTAATTTAAGGTTGACAAGTGTGGGTTTGCCTGCCAATCCATGGTGAACTCGCCACATATTTTTCACATATGACGAGACAACTGACGAGATCACTGGAGGTGTGTGACCACTTCATTGTGTGTCCGTCCTCCGTAGCGAGTCCATTCCAGGGTTGCTCTCCGTGGCATGACCTTTTTTCTGTTTTACACTCTCCTGTGCGCGTTTACTTGAGATGCATTTTTGGTTTTTATTGGTTCACTATTCATAATGATAACTGTAATCTCCTTCCCCTAATAGACTACTTGAACGAGCGTTGTTTTGTCAACTTTCATGTAGAAGTTTTGACGTATAACTATATTTATTTGCAATGTTAACTAATATAAAGCCTGATCCGCAGAATTAATCATGGTAATGACAACCCCCCCCCTTTCCAACTCTTTCTCCCTTCCTCTCTTTTGGCGAAATAATACATGAATGAACTTCGCCTTACCAACTGTTTAGGGTTGGGGGGTTTTTCTAATGCAGCTATTTTGCGCCCCCATCGACACAGTTTAGATCATTTAGGATGCCGGCTTTGGCCCTGCCAGTCAGGGCCAATCCCCGGCTGAGAGGAATACAATTTTCTAGCAGAAAGACCGAGATGCTCGATAAAATTTCCCCCATATGGGAATCAAACTCATGTTTTCTATGTGCGACGGCGAAGCACTTAATTGCTATACCACAGAGGCCAGTTTGCCAACTTGTTATTAGTCACAAGTTCGAAAAGCTTACAGAAACGATGTTCTTTGTCGTAACAGTACAGTTGTTGGCACTCACACTCACAATGGCACTGGGGAAACTTCGAGCATTATCCACAACAGTTTGGGGGAAGAGAATTGAAACAGAAGAAGAAATTCTAAACAAATGGTTAGAGCAATAAAATTGTGAGCCAATTCTTCGGCGTGCAGCTTGAATGAACGCTGGACCGAAAGAGTGTTCACGGATCATGAAAAAAATGGTGAGCAATACTGGAAAAAGGACATCATCACCACCACCATCATCATCATCATCATCATCATCATCATCATCATCATCATCATCATCATCATAATCATCGTCACCATCATCATTGTAGGTAGCAGGGAATAAAAGAAGGGGGTTGAGACTTTGTAGATTTTTCAAATTTAATACACGCGCAACGTTTCGCCCTATAAAGGGCTTCGTCAGGAACACGATACAAAAAAAATAATATAAAATCTAATGACCACAAGCTATAGCAACAAAAGTACGCGCATGTACACACGTCATAATGTCGATAGGAGGGATAAAAACAAATCGGGAAGACCAAAGGAAATTGAAAGCTATGGCAAGGAGTGGTAAGGATATAAAATAGTATGTACGTCAAATCATATATATTAGATATCTATATAACCATTGATATTAATGTAAAGGTAATTAATAGTAGGAGCAAACCACACCAGAGCACCCGCCAACCACCCGCTTTTATTGCATAGTAGTAGTAGTAGTAGTAGTAGTAGTTAGTAGTAGTAGTAGTAGTAGTAGTAGTAGTAGTAGTAGTAGTAGTAGTAGTAGCATCACCATCGTCATCATCATCTTCACCATCGCCATCTGCCTCTTTCACCCTGGTATTGGGTTTAACCAGCCAAGAAAGTCTCTCCATTTGTTTCTATTTTGGGCGATCTTCTCCCACACACCCGCGATTTGCCTCCAGATGTAGATCTATATGTAGTTCCCGTGTGGATCACTGCCTTACTCTCTTTTTTCATTCTCTGAGGATTCCATCTTAACCCTATCCGTACGTCATGTTTTACTATAGTATCCATACGACGTGAGGAACTCTGGGCCACCACTTTCAAAGAGGAAATTTACTCGTTAATCCGATCCGTACGCTTTGCATAGCAGTCTGTCGAAATGAATTTTTTAGAATTTACTGAGAGTTTCAAAGAGATCTTCGTACTAGATTTCTAGATCTAGAAGTATTCTAAAACTTGAAGAATACAACCTCGGGGGTACAAAATGACCCCAGGGCGTATGGATAGGTTTAAGGCTAGTGGAGTACACTCATACACACACAAAAAAACACGCACGCACGCACGCACGCACGCACGCACGCACGCACGCACG
>NW_004797487.1:831927-833073 GCF_000002075.1 Aplysia californica | reverse complement strand
CGCTATATTTAACCGCATCAACAGGATGCTTGTCCTCGCCAGACATTGTGCCATGACGGTTCGAGGCCGAAACCAAAAGAAAAATAAAGATTCTAAAATTCAGTTACAACGCAATAGGTAGCACAGCACAGCACAGCGAAATACAGTAGTACAGCACAGCATTTTAGTTTTTAGTTTAGTAGGGGTTTTTCAGCGCTGGCAACTGCATACGGTCATATGAGCGCCAGAAGATTAGAGCTGTTACAAGAGAGTAACAAACATAAAAAAGATTAAGGAGAGATAAGTACGATAGATGTTTGATAGGAAAGAAGAAGCACAGCATACCACAGCACTGATTGAGTGATTGATTGATAGATAGATGGATGGATGGATGGAAGGAAGGATGGTTCGGTCGGTCAGTTGGTCGGTCGGTTGGTTGGTCGGATGGTTGGCTGCTTGATTTGTTGGTTGGTTGGTTGGTTGGCTGGCTGGTTGGTTGGTTGGCTGGTTGGTTGGTTGATTGTCTTGTCAATCTATAAAACGTGTAGATCAAGATCTCTATACTGTAGATTGAATTTTTATAGATCTAGAAGCACTCCCGTTTCGCGTAGCATCCATTACCGGAAGTCAGCTCCTTCAGCACTTTAGTGCCGTTGGATATAGACTACGAATAAGCTCAGTTGTTTTTTAAGTTAAGGCTTAGAATCTTAATCTAGAATCTAGATCTAGATCTAGATATAATCTAGTTTTAGGATATTTTACATTTTTTTATGATAATGTAGATCTAGAGATCTAGGAGTGGTGTAACCCCTGCGCGTGCGCCTTCTCGGTGCGTGCACTTTTGTTTTCCTTTGTTTTTAGCCTCAAATTGCGTTTTGCGTTTGATTGAATGCGTCAGTTTGTGCAGCAGCCATTTTTGTTTACTTCCATCACTCGTTTGCGGACAAGGGATCATCGAGAGTGTTTTTTTTATCAGCTGTGGCAAGTTGACATTCAACACTGACCTGTGAACTAGTTTTTATGACCTATTTGCCTCTAATTGGTTCAAATAGACTGTGCGCGCCCCCTAGCTTTAAAAATGTGCCTACTCCTTCCTTGAGAGTTTCACGTGACCTTTTATCGAGTTCTATGCCAAGTTGTAATGTGGGTTTCGGGATCGGGGGGGGG
>NW_004797487.1:828378-829376 GCF_000002075.1 Aplysia californica | reverse complement strand
AAGGAACCTCGTCAAAACCATTTGATGTAAAAAAAATAATTGCGTTTTGGGAATTTTAAAAGGTGATACACTCACACTTAACTCAAGTAGGTTTATAAGAACTTTTTTTCATTCATTCCTACCACCAGCTGTTTGGCATAGTGGTTATGCTGCTGGACTACTAATCATATTTACTTCCCTCACTCACAGGTTCGATTACCAGCCACGCTACTGATTTTTCTAATCATGACATATTATTGTGTATGCTGTGAGATGTTAACATGTCACTAATAATACCTATTCCAGGTGAAGAGTCAAAGGAAGGCAATAGGAATACAAAGTAACACAAATTTAGTTTTCTTTCTTTATTGCCCAACCAAATACTAAACCCTATCTTTTACATATCCCATTCAAAAGTCCCTTCTTTAATGCGTAGATCTAGGCTGGGGTGGTCGCTCGTTACGGAAGTCCTTCCTATAGTCTAGATCTAGATCTAGATCTAGAGATCTAGATCTAGATCTAGATCTAGAATCTAGTAGAATTTTAGAATACTAAGAAAAGAAGTAGACTCAAATTTAGAGATTATTTGGTTGCAGTTTGAAGAATTTAGAATGTCATGGAAGGTGGCATGTGGACTGTGTGAAAGTTGGAAAGATCAGAGGAATGAGTGATGAAGAGTAGGAAAATGTGGATTTTAGTTGTGAAAAATTCTGTTTGATTTTTTTCACTATGTATTTGAACTAGACTAGATTCTAGATCTAGATCTAGATCTAGATCTAGATCTAGATCTAGATCTAGATATCAGATCTAGAATCTAGTCTAGATCTAGATTCTAGATTATTTATACCCCCTAAATTAAACTAGAAAATCTAGATCTAGATCTAGATCAAAATCTAGATCTATATCTAGATTCTAGATCTAGATCTAGTTTAGATTCTAATTAAAATTGCCTTACTTTGCTTCTAAAGTGACTTGTTATCTTCCTGCGTGGTCATTTAATGCAGTAATGTTATCAGATT
>NW_004797487.1:824546-827959 GCF_000002075.1 Aplysia californica | reverse complement strand
GGGGGGGGGAGACCCCCTTGAAATAATGTGCCGTAACATCTAAAACTAAATTAGATCTAGATCTAGATTTAGATCTAGATCTAGATCTAGATCTAACCATTTGCGACGTTTTTCAATGCCAAAATCGTGTTCAAGGCCCTAAAAAGAAAACCACAAAAAGCTTCAAAATAATACCCTTTATGACACGGGAGGTTTTCTAGATCTATAAATTTACCTCAAGGAAGCCAAATGGGCCACAGATCGATCTCTATCGAATGGATCATGTAGACTAGTCAAGTCAATAAGACGTGTATTATTGAAATATTTCAAAGGTTAACAATAGGTCTATGAAAGAAAACGTTACCTTTGAGCCAATTTGGTTGCCACACTGGCCGACCTGAACGTGCATAATCTCACGCATCTTGAGTGTTGGCTGAAGTGACTCCCCTAGGAAACCCCCTCTGGAGGCAGAAATCAAACCACGAAATCTCCGTAAATATTTGTATGATGGAAAAACTTTATTTATTTACCAAAGTTCTTTGCTGGAAATTTGAGCCCCTACTCTCTTCACGACGGATGAGTAGTTACTAAGGAAGGTTGCGTATCGTTTCTATGGAGGAATGACGTCATGGGGTTTTTAGAATTTTCAATCGAGATTATTTGTGTGTCGCCATGTTAGGCTAGCCTAGGCTAGGCCTATGTTATGAACGCTAGGCTACATGTAAATCTAGGCTAGATCTAGGATAGGCCTATTGTCGATGTTTGTTTTTCAAGGCGTTTTGAATAGGCCTAATCCCCGAAATATACTTGAAAAATAGGTCCTTTTTCCCCAATTTGAATAAGCTTTTATTCGGTTCTGCCTTCATGAAACTGGTCACAAAATGCAGCAGCGTTCTCTTGATGACGTCATGTAATTTGCAGAGTTCTACGGACCTTCAGAGGCATCCGCCAGCTATCAATTACCTAGGCTAGATCTAGATGCTAGATAAAGGAAAATGCTGACTGTTTTTATTTGTTGTTGCTATTTTTTGTGCACGTGTTTTACGACGCTCGCAACTGCATAAGATCATACGAGCGCTCGGGACTCTATAAACATTTTCATTTGGAAGGAAATTTTGAATTTTGACCGGGTGGCGGCCGAAGCCAACTTTTATCAATTAGATCTATGGACAACCGAGGGATCTTTAACTGGCACAACTTGCACACGGGACCTCCTAGATTTTTCAACCTTTTTGGAGGATCTTACCTACCATAAGATCAGGGGTGGGGCTGAAAGACTGCAGTAAGGAGCCAAGGAGTAGCAGTGGAACGGCTGCAGAAAGGGTCAGGAACCCAGAGGATGGGGCACAGAAGAGGGGGTGGAAAGTGGAGACGAAAGCAGGCGACAGAACATTGTTAGAGAGCAAGAAAGGGGGTGAAAGGAGAAATATTTTTTTGAATAAAATTTTCCGTCGCTTTCCAGAGTTGAACCCTAGGCCTATTGAACGAGAGGCGAACACCATAACCTCTCAACCACGAGAGCCCGTGAAATACCGACTGAGGCTGACAAGGTTTTCGAATATCAGCTGTTACTTTTATTTAAAATAGTAGTAGTAGTAGTAGTAGTAGTAGTAGTAGTAGTAGTAGTAGTAGTAGTATCATCATCATCATTATTATTATTGTTGCTGTTGTAGTTGTTGTTATTGTCATTTGTATTGTTGTTGTTATTATTATTACTACATGTAGTAAAAGCAGCCGTTCCACGAACGGAATAATAATGAAGAAGTATTAAGAAAGTTAAAAAGAGGAAAAAGAGGAAAAAGACTGAAAACATGAAAGAAACAAGACATAAATATTTTACCTTGAATTTATCCTTGTTGCACACCCTCTTGACTACCTCTAGTGGTAGGACTTCTTCCCCTTCTTCTAAGGCGTGGCATTTTCTCCTAAAGTTCCAGCTCGATCACTTTTTTTTAAAAAAGAGTTAGGTCTACATGCCAATGTTGCTTCCTAGAAGAACCTAATCTAGATTCTAGATCTAGCCTAGACCTCGAAGGATTATAAAGACATAGGCCAATAATTGAAAGAAGGAGCCTTGGCCCATAGTTAGATCTAAGTTTAGAAATTCACATTTTTAACTACCGACAGGCGTCACAGATGGCCTAGATTTCTAGATCTATTCACAGCAGGAAAAATCCACTTTCAAGAATACTTTCATGATTCCTTGATCTCGATCTAGATTTACCAAAAGCCTAGTTCTAGACTCTAGCTCTATTCACAGCAGGAAAAAATCCACGTTTCAATACTTTCATCATTCTTGATCTCGATTCTCAAATAGATCTAGATCTAGATCTAGATATAGATCTTAGAATCTAATGCACAGCAAGAAAAATCCACTTTCAATATTTAATAGGTTATCGAAATATCACAGATCTAGATTTTACTTTCATTTCATGATTCTTCATGATTCTTCTTGATTCTAGATCTCATCTAGACACTGCAGAAAATACACTCATCCTTAGGCGTGCGAGCTAAATCCACTGCAGGAGAAATCTACTTTTAACAAATCTTGATCTAGATATTAGATCTCGACATAGGCCAAGGCTACTCTTGGTGCTTTCGACGACACCTTCCCTGTCACTGTCACCACCCTCCCTCAGCAGTGCTTTCTGGCCTCTTTTATCTCTTCCTTTCTCTCTCTATCTCTTCCTTTCTATGTCTTTATCTCTTCCTTTCTGTGTCTCTATCTCTCCCTTTCTATGTCTCTCTCTCTCTCTCCCCTTTCTATGTCTCTCTCTCTCACTTTCTATGTCTCTCTCTCTCCCTTTCTATGTCTCTATCTCTCCCTTTCTATGTCTCTCTCTCTTCCTTTCTATGTCTCTCTCTCTCTCTCTCTATGTCTCTCTCTCTCCCTTTCTATGTCTCTCTCTCTCCCTTTCTATGTCTCTCTCCCTTTCTATGTCTCTCTCTCTCTCTCCCTTTCTATCTCTCTCTCTCTCTCTCTCTCTCTCTCTCTCTCCCTGGTCTCCCTTTCTATGTCTCTCTCTCCCCCTTTCTATGTCTCTCTCTCTCCCTTCCTATGTCTCTCTCTCTCTCCCTTTCTATGTCTCTCTCTCTCTCCCTTTCTATGTCTCTCTCTCTCCCTTTCTATGTCTCTCTCTCTCTATCTCTCTCCCTTTCTATGTCTCTCTCTCCCTGGTCTCCCTTTCTATGTCTCTCTCTCTCTCCCTTTCTATGTCTCTCTCTCTCCCTTTCTATGTCTCTCTCCCTTTCTATGTCTCTCTCTCTCTCTCCCTTTCTATCTCTCTCTCTCTCTCTCTCTCTCTCTCTCTCTCCCTGGTCTCCCTTTCTATGTCTCTCTCTCCCCCTTTCTATGTCTCTCTCTCTCCCTTCCTATGTCTCTCTCTCTCTCCCTTTCTATGTCTCTCTCTCTCTCCCTTTCTATGTCTCTCTCT
>NW_004797487.1:806894-824378 GCF_000002075.1 Aplysia californica | reverse complement strand
CCCCTCTCTCTCCCCCTCCCTCTCCCCCTCCCTCTCTCTCTCTCTGTCTGTCTGTCTCTCTCTCTCTCTCTCTCTCTGAAACTGTCCAAGACGGCCTTTCAATGCGGAGAAAAGAAAAGCTGTTGTCGTAGACAGTGCACACCTTAGCATTGCTATAATAAACAAACGCAATATGGCAAATGGGAAGGTCGTTTGCACAGGAGAGTGTCTTGGTCAGGTGGGTGTTAGAGCAGGTTCGACCGTACAAGGGCACGTCACTTCCGTCTCTCTGACCGATCGTTTTTCTATAAATAACAACTGAAGCCATGTTTGACAGACTCACGTCGTAGGGTGTTCGTAAACATGCCTACTTTGTAAGACCCTTAACCCCCTCCCTCCTATACCCACTCTACCCACACCTTCTATTGACCATGGGCGACCTCTTTCACCTTGGGTTATTTCGTGGGCGGAAATAGTTCTACCGTGATCCGATGTTTTGTGTTTCCCAAAACTTGGAATGCCAGAGAGGATATAAATTATTCTTCAGCAGAGCATTCTTTGCCTTTCTAAGCATTTATCAAGACATCTCCAACGACTATGATAATAAGATAAGATAAGAGATAAGATAGTACTTTATTATCCCAGAGGGAAATTTTTCTTGACTGTACAGTACCGTAAAAAACATGAAGGTATACATAAAAAATCTAAATTATATATTACTCTCATTAAAATTCAACATGAAAAGAGAAGTAAAGCTGACAAAATGTACATATCACATCAGATGCATCATTCAACCACATGCAGGAATTTGATTACATTACAAGACCTGTGGAGTTATATACTCGTAGATACATACTCTAAAGAGCAATACACATTATGCTTATTCTGACGATAGCCTTATGCTAGATGGTAAAAAACGTCTTTTATATCTTTCTTTCTTTGTTTTTGGAGGTACATGTCTGCCCCTGCGTGATCTTACAATTTGCGTAGAAAATGGGTGTGATGGGTCGTTTATGATGCGTTTTTATCTTTTTTATAATTGTGGTGTTATACATTTCATCAATTCTAGTAAAATCGTATCCAGAAATCTTGCTGGCTTTCTTAATGGTACTGTCAAATTTTTCTTTGGGTATCTTTCACAAAATAATAGCACGCTTTCAATCATAGAATGGTACAAAAGGGACATAATCTTATTATCAACACGGAAATTTCTTAATTTCCATTTAAAATAAAAATTCTTTGATTTACTTTTTTATGCTCAAGAGCAGCGTGGAGATGCCAGTCAAGTTTGCTATCAATTGTTACGCCAAGATACTTGTAAGAGCTTACCACCTCCACATCTTTGCTGGTTGCAATTGGTCTATCTTTACTCTAAAGTCTATTATTAATTCCTTTGTCTTTTTTACATTTCTGTCTGCCCCGGTCATAATCAGTCGTAAGACACAATGTGCTATTTGGAGCTACGAGGCTCGAAAGGCTAAAAAGTGACTTTCCAAGAAATTTTGTTTTTTTTATCTATTGAAAGTTTTATGTTTTCTGCTTCATTTAAGATCAAAATAAACAACTATAATCTACAGTTAATATTTTATTTTGCTTTAATTTGTGTGTGTGTGTGTGTGTGTGTGTGTGTGTGTGTGTGTGTGTGTGTGTGTGGTTTGTTGTGAGCTTGGGTGACACGATAAAGGAATTTGGACCTCAAACCCTTTCGAGCATTTGACCTGTTGTATAGCTGTGAGATTATTTGTAGAACCATTACCTCATAGCCACATTGCGTCAACGTCCTTCATTCATCCCTATTTTTAGTTTTAGACCCCTTCTCGAGCAAGAAGGTTTGAAATATATAAACAACTTAGCGTCATTGTGAACGGATGAGGGCTCTGATTTGTTAAACGGGGTAAGAGCAGTAACGTCTAGCCCACTGCAAGCTTGTTAACGTAAAGAGCTCACTGTTTAGGTGTGCCCGGTGCCCTGCTAGCTCAGTTACGGGCTTTTGACTTTTCAGTTTCACACTTTGATTGACTTTAAAAGTTCGTTTTTATTGTGTTTTAGAGGGGGGGGGGTTCCTCTAGATCTGCCAAGGTGGACTTCTTACCAAGAGGCCACCGAGGCGGTTAATGTGCATGTGTGTGCGTGTGTGTGTATGTTTATGTATGTGTATGTGTGTATTTGTGTGTGCATGTGAGTGTGTATGTGTGTGTGCGCGAGTGTGTTTATAGTGCTATGGTAAACTTATAATTAGGAAATATAAACACGGCACATAAGCCAACTCGCGGCCTTTCGAGCGCGTGGTTTCGGTGACATCGGGGTAATGCAGATGAAAGTTGGACTTTGTAGCGCTGCCCACTGGGGTTGCATACTCGGGGACTGTGCCCTGCTTTGTGCACGGGGGACTGCAAAGAAACAACCTTTGACCTGGGGATCGAGGTCAACAAGCCATCATCAGACAACAAAATTTTTATTTCCTCCCCTCCCAGGACTCTCATGACAAATTGACAACTTGACGTCTGATTTGACAGTTGGCGAAGTTTTTGGCAGTTCCGATCAATGTTTGAAAAAGTTAATGAGTATGATAGAGCCACCCACTGTTTCTTTTTGTGAGGGTGAAAGGTGAATGTCGAAAGGTTAGTTGATCCAGTAGAATTGACGTAGAGTACAATATTGTAATAGTTCTAACATTGTAGATCTAGATCCTACTGATACACATCTGAAGGTTGTTAAGCCACAGCTGCCCACGGTTAGAAAAATCCTGCTCACTCAGTTTTCAATATTTCGATTTGAAATTTTGCAAAATAAAGTGAAATGACCTGGACGTTACGAAAACTAGTTTTCTAAAAGTGTAGTTTGTTTACTGCAAAAGAAAGCTTATTTGAGCTTTGCTCGAGCCCCAGTGGAAACAAAAAATCATGTATTTACAGCACGCTGACATTCTGATCATTTTTTACCACTTCTTCGACACAGACAAGCCTGGTGTTATTGACGAACTGAAAACAGCTCACTCACGAATCTCTTGAAAACGCACTGTCGTAATAAACTAAAGGCGTGTACTCTGTCGAAACATACAAGTGGGGCCTGGGTGAGACGACAAGTGAATTTCGCCGACGGAAATCCTATGGACGGAGAGCGGAGAGTATTGAGAGTTGAGCGCTGCGTCTTGTGTCGCCCAAAATTAGAAAAGGATCAATTCGTACCTGACGAGACTTTTTTGAGTTGTGAAAATGTCCCCGAAATGTACAAAGCCCCTTAAGTGTAAATATTTCCCCGCTCACATTCTTGTATGCAACATGTATGTATACACACTTTTGTGCGGAAGCCAATCTCGGTTATACATACTGTTCCCTTGCAAATCCAAAGAAACGAGTTCTTCATGCTTTTAAAAAAATGTTATCACGGCGAACAATAAATTGATTTCTTCGAAGCAGTGTTAAGTCTGCAAATGAACCCAAAAGACCCGAGAAGCTGGTGATTTTGACCGAGATGTGATAAAACGTCTTACGGTCAGAATGCAGGAAAATTGAGAACTAGTGACCCTACAAAAGTTGAAGAAATATGTTTAAGAAGAAATGCAAATTATTTGAGCGAGGCAACGTTATGGAAAATTGTAAAAAGTGCAGGGTTTATGTTCAGAAAAAGACTAGGACACAATAAAGGCCTCCTATGCGAACGATCTGACATCGTTACCTGGAGGAGCAGATATATATGACTAGTCAGAGAAAGGAGGGTTTCGACATAGTTTACATTGATGAAACCTGGGTTAACGCCACCATACTAAAGAGCAAGAGAGGCAGTCGATAGACGCTACGGGTCGGCACGTCCCTTCCAGCAAGGTCAGCGATTAATCATCGCTCATGCTGGAAGCAACATTGTTGGTTTTGTTTCCGATGCCTCGCTCTTATTTTCCAATCGAAGTCAACAGACAACAGGACTATCACTCTGAAATAAACGCCGACATATTCGAAGATTGGATGAAACATCAGCTACTGCCAGCTCTCGATAGGCCTACGTGTATTGTAATAGACAATGCAACGTATCATAATCGCGTTGTGCAGGAAAATAAAACACCAACTTCCGCATAGAGAAAAGACAACATTAAAAAATGGCTTTGAACCAACTGCATCGAGTTCCCAGAGCACGCTTTAAAACCAGAACTTTTGCAAATAGTCAAAAGATTAAATCGACCCAAGATCTATGCTATTGATAAAGTTATAGCTTTTCATAGACACACGAGCCTGAGACTTCCACTGTACCATTCCCATTCAAACCCTATTAAGTTGATTTGGGCAAGGATTAAACACGATTTGGCTGACAAAAATTGACTTTAAAAATCGCGGACATCAAGACATTGACGACGAATGCTATATTTGACGTAGACAGACAATACTGGAAGAAATAGTATAACACGTCATTGCTGAAGAGAACAATTATTGGAAAACTGGCGGGCTTGGATTTATTCAACTAAAGATGGTTATCAATCCGTTTGGATCCTTTTCTGAGGACGATTAATGAATCCTCTCCTTTTCATGTGAGTTTTTATTTTATTTTTAAACGTAAAAGTGTTAGCTGTCCATTGTAACCAAAATGTTATTTTTATGCCCTTGGAAACTTATTTACGTTTTGTTTGTCTCGTCAGCCTGGACTCGCTCACCTAGTTCCTGGTGACTTTCTGGTCATTCATACATTTCCTACGAGTTCCGCCCCTGCTTTGTAAAAGTTGGTGGGTTGCAACGAAAATTGTCTTCGTGTCATCATATGTAACTTCTATTATGAATCCGACATAGTTTCAACGAACATCAAAGGAAACCTGTCGGAACTATAATTGTTAAGGTTTCTCAACCACAAAATTTAGAATATGTAACATCCCGTAAAATCTAACACTATATGGAAATTTTCAAAGCAATCAAAATGAGGAATTCGTGATAATTCGCTCTTTGGTATGGGCAACTGAGGCTGAACGACCTTTTTTAGATCTAGATAAGTTAATTAGTATGGTGGGAGAATGTAGATCTAGAGCCAAACACTTTATTTAAGGCGAATTTATCATTTATGTCAACAGGTTTGTTAATCTAGGATCTGTTCAGATCTAGATTCTAGAGCTATAGCACTTATGATATAGACTAGACTCCCCTACATGGTAGTTTAGTTTTTAGTTTTTGTAAGAGTTTTACTTTGCTGTCCCCCAGTGTACAACGCAGCGCTTGGGGACTGCACAGTCCCCGAGTAAACAGCGCCAGGGGACTGCACAGCCCCCCAGTGGGTAACGCTAGGGGACTACCTCCACTTGATGAAGCATGATTAGTTGGTATGCCAACTAGGACTAAAATTGTTGCTTTTTCTGTTGGCGTTTGGGATACCATCCCCCCCCCCCACCCCCAAATCAACCCAGTTTAAATCATTACGGAGGCGGGATTTGTCCCTGTGTGCCAGAGCAGACTCGATTTGAGAGGGATGCGATGCCCTAGCAGAAAGACCGAAATACGAGATAAAACTCTCCCCATTTGGGAATCAAACTCAGGTCTTCCGCGTGCGGTACTCGACTTTAATCATTTGTGGAAAAGCTAGGCTGCTTTGGTCCAGACGTACGTCTGACCAGGGTAGAGAATGACACAGCACCCCAGCAAGCAGACAGTGATATGATAGAATGTACAAGTACAAGATTTGTTTGTTTTTAAAAAATATATATATATATAAAAACCCTTCCCGTTCAAAAATCAAACTCAAGTCCTCTGTTTGCCACGGCCAGACTGACTTCTTCTACACCACAAACTCTAGTAATCTTATTTAGCATGAGAGCATGAGTAAAGAAAGCACAAGATGAAGATGAACCCATAAACTTGACATCTAAAAAACAACATGCACAAACAAATAGGCAATTAGCAAAAAAATAGCGAAGAAGAAATAGTTGAAAAAAAGAAAACCGCCAGTAGCAATTAATACTGATGATGACAATGGAAACACGACTTTCACTTTGAGGTAAAAGAAGCATGAAGCACTTTGAAATACAATGGCCATTTTTTAGCAGATGAAAAGTAAGACAGGTAGCAGACAGAAATAGCAGTGGGAAAGAAAAGGACCCTCAATAAGCGCCCAACAAACACCCGCGATGAAAAAAGAATAAACATGAATACCTTACAAATAAAACAAACAAAAAAAGAAGACCAGTAAGATAGACTCCACATTATTCATTTATTAAATATGTACATATTATGTATCAGCTTGATGTATAAAACGAGATTTTGCGCAGTTTCAATTTTGTACAAAGAATTCTGAAAGCTCCCCAGGGGTTCACAGGAAAGGCTCACATAAAAACATTATGACAGTCCAAATATTTCAGAAATTCAGTTTTTCGAATTCTTAAACTGTTCTTTAAACGGACAGAAAAACATATTGGCAGTTCAGTCTGTTTATACATATATTTGATACGAGTTCCAAACAACGTGGGGCTGGAGCAAAGTCAAGATATGAGTACTAAAAGGTCAATAACAAGGGGATGGATCAAAGTAAAGATACAAGTTCTAAAGGGTCAACAATGTGGGGTTGGAGTTAAGTCAATATGCAGCTTTTACTAAACCAAGATGCAAGTTCAAAAAGGTTAACAACATGGGGTTGGTGCTTAATCATAATACGGGTTCTCCAAAGTCAGCAACGTGGGGTTAGAGCTAAGTCAAAATACAGATTCTAAAGGGTCAATAATGTGGGGTTGGAGCTTAGTCAAGATACGAATTTTAAAAAGCTGATAACGTGGGGTTGGAGCTAAGCCAAAATTTCAATGTATGGATTCTAAAGGGTCGATAATGTGGGGTTGGAGCCAAGTCAAAATATATGGGTTCTAAAGGGTCAACAGCGTGGGGTTGGAGCTAAGTCAAAATACAGGTTCTAATGGGTCAATAATGTGGGGTTGGAACTTAGTCAATACATGGGTTCTAAAGGGTCAACAACGTGGGGTTGGTGCTAAGTCAAGATACGACTTTTAAAGGGCTAATAACATGGGGTTGGAACTAAGTCAAAATATATGGGTTCTAACGGATCAATAACGTGGAATTGGAGCTAAGTCAATACATGGGTTCTAAAGGGTCAATAATGTGGGGTTGGAACTAAGTCAAGATACAAGTTCTACAGGGTCAATAATGTGAGGTTGGAGCTTAGTTAGTAGTATAGGGTTTTTACGGCGCTCGCAACTGCGCAAGGTCATATGAGCGCGCGAAACACAAGTTGGTCTTGTTCACAACAGTTCGCTGTACGGCTGGCTCGGGCCAGTAGTTAAATCTTGAAATGTTTAAAAATCAGTGTAAATATACAAATATTTTAAATCTAAAACAATTTTTCTAGTTAACATAACAAATTTTAAATAGTACAGTTTTACTTTACAATTTGCCATAAAGGCCAATGGCCTTCATAAAATTCAAAATTTTGCTGGGACCAACGACGGAAAAAATATCTTGCAATTTCTTGCATTTATAATATTTCCTTCGGGTCTCTCCAAAGTCTAGACATTCGGTTAAGATGTGTCTAATGGTAAAATCTGTGTCGCACCCGACACAGAACGGCTTCTCATCTCCTTGTAGGAGGTATTTGTGGGTCAGGGCCGTGTGTCCGATGCGCAATCGAGTAAAAATGACTTCGTCTCTTCTGGAGAGGTCCGAAGGATTTCGCTGTTCTAGTTTGGGTTTTATTTCATATAGTTTATTATTTTTCTGCTTTTCCCAGTGGCTCTCCCACAGACTGGAGGTGTACTTTTTTACTTTATTTCTAAAGTAAGTCTGTGGAAGAGTGTTTGTCGTTGATCCCAGCAGAAGGGATGAAGCTTTCTTCGCCAGGTCGTCTACCTGCTCGTTTCCTCTGATGCCCACATGGCTAGGTATCCATGCGAACATGATGTTTTTTCCTGTTTCGGATAGTGTATGAATTTTCTGTTGTAGCCTAACTATTTTTTTATGTAAGAGTGTGTAGTTTGTGAGTGAGGTGATGCAAGACAGAGAGTCAGAAAGGATAAGGAAAGATTTGTTAGGAGAGTTTTCTACGGAGTCCAGTGCCATGTCAATGGCAGTGGCCTCCGCAGAGAAAATGGAGGCTTCAGGATGGAGTCTCCTCTGGTGTGTACTGTTGGAAGATAGGGCTGCGGCGCCCACTTCATTGTCTTTTTTGGAGCCGTCCGTGAAGATGAGCTCCGCACCAGGGTATTTATCTATTAGTTTTTTGTATTCTGCTTTAAAAGTTTTGGTGTTTGTGCTTTCTTTGTTGTGTGTGGTCAGCTGTAAATCTACTTTCGCCTTGGTGAGGTGCCACGGAGGGAGGACGGGGAAAAGAATTTGTTGGATGTCTTGTTTGGAAAAGTGTAATTTTTTGGGGTCCTCGAGGATTCTGGGGCCAAATGATTTGATAAGTTTTTCGTTGTTTTGGAATTTGATTATGGTTTCTGGGTTTGTTTTTAAAATGCTGTTGTACGCTGGATTTTCCGGTGTTGAGCTCAGTTTAACTGCGTATTGTAGTGAGAGTTGTGTGCGTCTGAGTGAGAGTGGTGGTATGTTGGCCTCGGACTGGAGGCTCTCCACCGGAGAAGTGCGGAAAGCCCCCAGAGCGAGGCGGAGTCCTTGGTTTTGTATTGGATCTAGTATTTTTAAGATGTGTGGTTTTGCCGATCCGTAGACTTGACAGCCGTAGTCAAGCCTGGACCGGACAAGGGAGATATACAAGTGTAGAAGGTGTTTTGAGTCCCCGCCCCATTCCGGATTCGATAGAATTTTCAAAGCGTTTAACGCTTTCTGGCACCTCACACGAAGGTCTTTGATGTGTGGTATGAATTTGAGTTTTTTGTCGAAAATGACGCCGAGGAAACGAGCTTGGTCCTGGACGGGAACTCTTTCCCCGTATAGTGTCAAATCCGGCTGCAGCACACTTCTGCCTGTTCGGCAGAAGTGTACTGCAACCGTCTTTGACGGGGAGAACTTGAAACCATTATTGTTTGCCCACGTTTCGAGTTTGTGCAGCTGCGTTTGCAGCTGCCTTTCCATAGATCTCAAATGAGGATTTTTCGAACGGCAGCATATCAAAAAGTCGTCAACGTATAACGAGCTGTCTATGTTGTTTTGGAGGGTTTTCACTATGGAATTTATTTTAATTTCAAATAGGAGAGGAGAAAGGATGCTCCCCTGGGGGACTCCTTCTTCCTGTTGGTGGGGGTCTGAAAGGGAGGATCCGACACGAACCTGGAAGGAACAGTTCTTCAGGAAGTAGCCAATAAAGGCAGGGAGGTGACCGCGTACGCCGAGTGCATGCAGGTCTCGAAGAATGCCGTACTTCCAGGTTGTGTCGAAGGCTTTTTCTAAGTAAAAAAAGATGGCGATCATGTGGCCTCTTTCAGCGAACGTCTCACGTATAAAGATCTCTAGGCGGACCAGGTGATCCAGAGTGGATCAAGTTTTCCTGAATCCGCACTGGAGACCGCTCAGCGAGCCCGTCCTTTCCAGAAACCACATGAGTCGCCTGTGAATCATTTTTTCAATCAGTTTGCAGAGACAGCTCGTTAGTGCTATTGGTCTGTAATTGGATGGGTGTGTGTGGTCCTTGTTTGGTTTAGGTATTGGAATGACAGTGGCGAGACGCCAAGACTCCGGAAAGGAGTGCGACCGCCACATGTCGTTGTATATGTATAGTAGGAGTGTGAGTGTTTCTGAGGGTAAGTATCTGATGATCTGGTTGTGGATGTCATCCGGTCCTGGGGCTGTATCGCCCAGGTCCGAGATGCACGATGTTAGTTCGTCTATTGTGAAGTCTGTGTTGTAGGTTTCAGTGTTGTTTGAGTGGAAGTTTAGGTGTTGTTTTTCTCTGTTAGTTTTGATGTTTTGAAAAGTGGTGTTGTAGTTTGCTTGGGATGAGTTTTTGGCGAGAGATGTAGCTATTGTGTTTTCGATGTCTACTTGTGTTTCAGCTGTGGTTCCATCCGGCCTCTGGACGTGCCGAATGGTGTCTGTGCGTCTACCTAAGAATTTTTTTAGCAATTTTGAAAACTTGGCTCAGTGGTGTCTGGCTGTTGATTTTGGAGATGTATTTTTGGAATGACTGTCTTTTGCTCTCCCTGAGGCATCTACGTGCCACAGCTCGAGCCTTTAAATAATTGATCTTGTTTTCTATGGTGGTGTTGTTGACGGCTTTTCGATACGCTGCCTTCTTTTTCTTTACTGCGTCCTCACATTCCCAAGAGAACCAGACCTTGTTCCTCCGGGGTTTTGTTTTTTGTTTTTGGTATGTGTTTGTGGCATATTTCTAAAAGCTTTTCGTGGAATTTATTGTAGTTGTGGTCGAAATTGTGATTAAGAATCTGGGAACATTGATTGACAAACCCGTCCCAGTCTGCTTTTTTGAAGTTGAAGCGTTCTGGGATCGGGTCGTTTTGGAGGCTATTGTTTTTTAGGAGAATTGGGAAATGTTCCGTACGGTCATCCAGCACAGACCACTCAAGATCTGGGACTAGGTCAGGGGTACAAAAGGTGAGGTCAAGGGATGAAGTGCCATAAGTGGCTCTGTTTCTGTAAGTTGGGAATTTATCCTTTAAGAGACAGATGTTATTTTGAAATAAAAAGTTTTCTATTATTTTTCCTTTCTGGTCTATAGGTTTGTCTCCCCAAAGAGGGTTGTGGGCATTGAAATCACCTAGCAAAATAAAGGGTTTTGGGAGCTGAGCCTTTAAGTCATTTAGTTGGGTTATTTTGAGGGGGTAATTTGGTGGGATATAAACTGAGCAGATCGTGATTGGTCTGTGCAGGGTGACCCGTACGGCAATAGCCTGGAGGGTCGTCTTAAGATGTACTTGTCTGTGGAGTGTGTGGTTGTCGGTGTAGATGGTGGTACCACCGGAAGCAATCTGGTTCTACGTGTGAATGTGATGGTACGCAGTAAATCCTCTTAAGTCTATGGTTGAAGCCGGGGTGAATTTTGTTTCTTGAATACAGGCCACCCGTTGGCACAGTGTGGCCTGTAAATGTTGCAATTCTGCAATGGAAGGTCGGATTCCGCCGGCATTCCATTGCAGGACCGCCATTATGACTTTTTAGTTTTTATTTTGGAGCTTGGAGGGGGAGGCAGAGTGTTTTCTAGGTTGCCGTCCTGGATTGGACGGCGGTCTAGTGAGGGATTTGGAGGAGTGACAGACTCCTCCCTTCCCGGGGTCAGGCCGAGAGGGGGTTCGGAGATGTCATCCTCCGTTGGTAGTGGGGGGGAGTGGAGGGGTAGGGGGAGGTGGAGCAGACAGAGGGGGCTGGGGAGAGGGGAGAGGGAGTACCTCAATCTCCATCAGAGAGATGGGTTGTGAGGTGGAAGTAGAAGAAGAAGAAGAAGAAGAAGAAGAAGAAGAAGAAGAAGAAGAAGAAGAAGTAATAGAGGAGGGGTGAGGGAGAGAAGGGGGGCGGAGGAAGAGTCCACCCCATCCTCCCCAAGAACCCCAAAGCGGTTAGTTAGTGATACCTGGAAGGTGGGTACCACAGTTTTAGGTGGAACCTTTCTGTGTTTCGCAGTAAGTTTCTTGTTGACCATGGGTTCTGGGAGGGTCGACAGTGGAAGCACTGGTCGACTTCGTGACTGGCCAGAGTACGCTTGCATATGACTGGCCATGGACCGGGGTCATATCTGGCGGGCAGACAGCTTTTCGGGCTTCTTGAAAAGAGCAGCCATTTCGTGCTTTATACTCTTGGATTGCGCGTTCTTGGATCCAAGTCGGGCAATCCTTGCTGAAGGCTGTGTGCTGGCCTTGGCAATTTGGGCAGCAAGGATGCCCAGCCTTGCCGCAGCGATGACACACGGCTGCGCGTCGGCATCGCGACTGACTATGGCCAAACTTTTGACACTGAAAGCAGCGTAGAGGGTTCGGCACATAGGGTCGCACGTCCAAGACCAAGTATGATGCCCGAACGGTGGCTGGAGGGCGGCACGAATCAAAAGTTAGGATTACTGTGTTCGTTTCTAGTGTGGACTCCCCCCATCGAATAGTAATTCGGAGGGCTTCGACCACACCCTCACAGTTATCCACAATATCTTGGTTGGAGCAGCCCTTCAGCTCATGGCTGCGGACCACGCCCTTCGACTGGTTAAATTTCTGGTGTCGCTCGGAAACACAAGGAACACCACCGAAGGTCGTTATCTTTTCAAGTCCGGCCAGTTCTTTATCCGATGCGCACTTGATGAGGAGAGCACCAGAGGACAGTTTCTGGACATTCGTAGGAATGTATCCCAGAACCTGGCTTAGAGCATCTCCTAACTTGAATACGTTTAGATTAGTGATGTTTTTCTGTGCATCGGTGCTGCGGATGGTCAAGTACAGCTGCCGTGGAAGCTCCCTGAGAGGGGGGAGAGCAGAGGCAAAGGTAAAGGTCCTTTTTCCTTTAGTAGGTTGTTTGCTCGGCTCGGCGGCCGCACCCGCTTCCGCAAGTCGAGACTTTTTAGCAACGTTGGGAGTTGGGGGATGGTTTTTGATTGATGAGGAATCCATGTGAGTCTTTTCGGTGGTTCAACTCCGGGGCTCCCCGCCCGCCATCGAGCCCAACAAGGGGACACATTGCTCGGATGACCAGAGCTGTGCCAGGGCTACCCCGGAGCTAGATCTATACTCTCCACGAGAGTGCATAAAACCCTCCCGTCAAGATTGACCCAGGGCTTGATGTTGTTTCAACTCCCAACCGATTGAGTGGCATGGGCCGTGCCACCCTCCCGTCTAAGAGGAAAACCTGGGCCAAAGAGGTGTGTTGGTGAGGGACAGTGCGTAGACTGATCTCACCTCAACCGCCAGGTGCTCGGTTTCCCTCCGCACGGGTCGCACCTCACGGTCAACAAGGCGCCCACTCTGTGGGATGGGTGACCTCTCTTTTTGCTGCACATGAGGTCAGCGGTGGGTAGAAAGATAGAAGGAGAAAGAAAGAAGGAAGGAGAAGAGGAAGATACACCAAAGTAAGTGTCGCACACGGATCCCAGAGGGTTGGGGTCCATGTGCGACACTTCGCCTTTGAGGGGGTTGCACCTTCTGCAGACGAAGCAGTGGGTCTATTTATATTCCTCCGCCCCACTGGGGGTACAACCTTCTTTGACGGGGAGAACTTGAATATGTTTGTGTGTGTATGTGTGTGCTTGTATGTGTGTGTGTGTGACGAGGGGGTGGGGTTGGTTTATTACTTAAATAATATGTTACATAAATTCTTAACTATAGTCTAGTCAGTGAGCAGAATTGCAAGAAATATTATTTCAAAGACAATTACCTTCTCAGGCTGCCCATCATTCATCACTTCGTATTTGCGGTCTTCCAGTCTCATAGGAGGTCCTTCACAAGCTGCCCTGTCCTACTGGTGGTATCAGAACATCTACCCTTCTTCCTGAAAAGACTCAATCCACACCTGCCGCCCCACTCACCCTCCGCCCCTCCAAAAATAATTCCTACACTGCCCCCCCCCCAAAAAAAAACTCCTTCCCTCCATGGCCATGGCAATACTATCAACAAAATCCTACTCTGAACCTAACCTATCCATCTCGCTCCTTATCAACCTATCTTTACAAGGAAACAGCAGTGTAGGTAGGGGTCTTTTAAAGGGGGAAGGGGTGACAGATAATTGTGTAGAATTGGGTGGGAAGAGCTGCCTAATGATTTTGTGCTTGAGTGTTGGAAGTGAATTTTGCATACTAGCTTGTTCTTTGCAGCTTGTTGGTGCTGCACTGCCATTACTGTTTCAATGATGCTGTAAAATGTATACTCAAAAATGCATCAAACAAACTCTACCAGCTGTTTATTTGACCTTCTACCTTCTGTGGTAGACTTACTGATAACACCAGCACCTTCTTGTGGAAAGTCCGATGAGTGACCGTAATCTAAAAAGATAATTTCAAAGTTAAATCAGTTTGAATTACTAAATTTTGAGTTTAAGCACATTCATGTTGGAGCATCTAAATTATTTGATATGTGATTATTTAAATGCAGCACATTCTATTTACATGCGCTAAGTAGTAAAACATGCAGCATCTGACACAGAAAGTTTTGTTCTTCGAGGAAATGTATAAACCTTACATTAAGTCCACCTTTTAATCAATTAAAAATATTACGGTACCAGTATACCTATACTAGTGTGAAAAGAAAGACATGAAATTACAATTACAGGCTGAAAAAAAATTACAATCTTGAAATAACACTGAAGCAAACATCTTCAATTGTTTCGGTTTGAATTACATCAATTACAAGAAACATTATTTTTTCTTTTTTTTCAGGAGCCATTAGAAAGGTCAGGAGGAAATTTTTGAGAGAAACATTAACGCAAAAATGAAACTTTCAAGTTGACCTAGCATTGGGTGTTCTAATTGTTTTTTCAACGTCTAAATAGGCCAAGATAGCTTTCAAAGACAAATATACCTTCTAAGTCTGATCATCCTACTCTTGTTTCTCGAGACGGTGGATATGGACAATCTTCTGGTCTTGTAAGCGATCAACAGGTGCTGCGGGCAGTCCTGGTGATGAAAATGTGTCAAAGATTGATTGAATGATTGAGAAGGTGTTTACAGCACTGTCAATGTGTCAAAAAAAATCCAACATCTCGTGTTTTATTTAGTATCATAGTATAAAAACATTCTATATTCAACTGTCAATAAAGAAAATCCAGAATTTTGAAATTTCTTTTGACTAGTACTGATCAATAAGACAAATTAATGCTTATAAAAAGTGTTCACTTTAAGTTTGTTGATTTTTTTAGTGTGGTAGTTTTTTACACCCTCATCAACACAATTTAGATCACTTAGGTTGTAGATATCAGACATTTCACGGTGAAACCTGACTCATCGATGGGTATTCTAATTTTATAGTAATTATGAGTTGAATAATGTCCAAATAATAATGGAACTTAAGCCTCAGTGAATAGTGTTGCTAGACATACTTCCCGGAACTTCCCCCAATGTGTCCCTTGTGTGACTATGCATATGAGACTGTGGATCATCACCTGTTCCACTGTACAGTCCTAAATGACATCAGAGCTACCCTTCTCCCTCCGAGACCTAACATTGACAACACACTCTATGGAACATTACAGCAACTGCGGCAGACCTGCACTTATCACTACATGGCATTGGACAGAAGGGCGAGAGCCCAGCTGTTGCTGGATCGATAACAACAACAACAACAACAACTAGACATACTTCGATGACAAATACCTTCTAATGCTGATCATCATCCCTTCTCGTTTCTTGAAGTTCTTGATATAAACGGCCCATTTGTCCTGCCGTCGGTCTAATGGGCCTTCCAGAATCGTACTGATGAAACAAAAGAAAAAATGAACGTTTCTCACGCACCAAATAATATTTTAAAAGTTATTACATAAGTAATATGTTACATAAATTCTTAATAAGCCAGTGAGCAGAATTGCAAGAAATATTATTTCAAAGACAATTACCTTCTCAGGCTGCCCACTATTCATCACTTCGTATTTGCGGTCTTCCAGTCACATTGAAGGTCCATCGTACAGACTGTCCTGTCCTACTGGTGGTATCAGAACATCTACCACAGGATGGTAAAAAGCCAAAAGAAAACCAGCTGGCAGTGTTTGTCTGATCCACTGAGTATACATTTTACAACACCACTGATACAATTCTGACAGTGCCACACCAACACGCTGCAAAGAACAAACCAGAGTACAAAAGTCACTTTAACACTCACTCAAGTTGAAAATCAGCAAGCAGCTCTTTCTAGCCAGTTCCACTCCTGCCACCCCCTTCTCCCCGAAAAGACTCAATCTACCCATGCCGCCCCCACTCACCCCCCCATCCAAAAAAACCCACCTCTACACTGCCCCCTCAACTCCCTCCCCGCCATGGCCATGGCAAAACTCCCTATAAAGTCCTGTTCTCAACCTAGCCTATCCACCTAGCTTCCTACCAACCTATCTGTACAGCCCCACTGCGGTGTAGGTTGGCTTTTTCGGGGGGCAAGGGGTGGTGGCAGGAATAGATCTGGGTGGGAAGAGCTCCCTGGTGAGTTTAAGATCAAGTGTTGAAGTGACATAATATACTGGATTGCTACCTGCAGCTTGTTGGTGCTGCAAAACGAGAATTGTATCAATGATTCAGTAAAATGTATACTCATAGGAACAAACAAGCACTTCCAGCTTTTTGTTTGACCTTTGATCTTATATGGTAGCCTTACTGGTAACACCAGTGTCTTCTAGACCAAACGTCTGATGAGTGGTAGTTTTCCAAGAAAAATAAATTTAAAGTAAAATCAGTTTGAATAGCTAAATTTTGAGTTTTATTTTTGTAGTTTTAGTAAGAGTTGTACGGCACTTGCAACGCAATAAGGTCATATAAGTGTCGAAGATTAGAGGTGTTACAAGAAAGTAACAAACACAAAAAAGGAGGAGAGATAAGGACGATAGATGTTTGATTTTAAAAAAAGAAAAAGCAAACCACACCAGAGCAGCCGTCATCCAATTTTGAGTAATTAACACATTAATTTAGTACATTCATGTAATATTGGTCATTTTCTTCACGAAGAAAAGACAAACAGAACAAACAAAAGAGGGAAAGACGAAAAGCCCCATCCCA
The DNA here is from genome assembly GCF_000002075.1 of Aplysia californica. Lineage (NCBI taxonomy): Eukaryota > Metazoa > Mollusca > Gastropoda > Aplysiida > Aplysiidae > Aplysia > Aplysia californica. The sequence goes on along the minus strand of NW_004797487.1, from coordinate 807,848 downwards.
CCAAATACTTGTTACTGATTGGTTGAGTAGACATGTTATGGTACCAAGAGGTTAATCTGTGCATGTATGGGCAAAAAATATGTGCAACAGATTTTTTCTTCTAGCATCAGCCCCTCTTAAGTTAAGAGGGGTTGAAAGGAGGGACAGACATTTATAAAAATTCATCAGTTAATTGTATACCTATAATATTTTATCTTTATCTTTCATGATTTATTTATATTAAAAAGCGGAAGGAGTTCCCCAGAGGGCCGGCCGACCAACAACACAAAAGAGGGGATATTTTAAGCGGGGCATACCCTAACCCTAAGCATTAACCCTTACTAAGCCTTGTATAGTTTGTTCAGTGTCCCTTGTCATGGTAAATGCCGGCCCTCTCCCTAAAAATCCCATTCTTTTTGGAGCTTCTAAAATATTACAAATGTGAATTTCTGAATTCAAACCAATCTATTAAAATGAGCCTAGAGATGTAGTAGTTTTTCAACAGTGGCATGTGAGACAAAAAACCTACTCGTTCTTCAAGGAGATATATTATGCTTTATATGCGTGTCCAATGTCTAATGAATAATTACGTTACCAGAATTCCTATACTGGTATGAAAATAAAAAATAACCATAATAAAGTACAACCTTCAAATGACACTTTCTGCGTTTGGATCATATGTCAATTACAAGTAAACTTTCAATTTATTGGTATGTTTTCAGGAACCATTAGACAGGACCAGGACAGTTTTTGAGAGGCAGAACCTAAATGTAAAAATGTTGACTCTTTCTAAATTTGCAGTCATATCTTAAACCTTCAAAGGCTATGGGACATATGTTTGGCGGGTAAGTAAAGTTGAATTTAAAGACAATTATGCAAGTCCACTTACCTATGGGTATCAAAAAAAGTACAAACAAGAATTTGATCAAATGCATTATGCATAGAGATAGCGCGCGAGAGATAGAGAGACAGAGA
>NW_004797487.1:803527-804886 GCF_000002075.1 Aplysia californica | reverse complement strand
ATATACATTGTATATATGGACTGTACAGTCCCCTGGCGCAACCCTTTGGGGGACTGTGCAGTCTCCTGGTTCTGCTTACTCGGGGACTGGGCTTTGTGCACTGGGGGACTTCAAAAAAACACACACACACGCCCTGAGCAGTAGGAGATGAAACCAACTTCACGTCGCCCAGTGACGTCGTCGGCAAAGCGGGCCCGCCACGGCGGGGGACAAAAGCCCAAAGAAGGATTGCAATACACTGTACCTTGGAAGTAGAGAATCTTCGGTAGTACTAACACTAGGCCTACTATAACTAGACCTAGATCCCGATCTAAACTGGATCTAGATCTGAGCCTAGATATTATAAGCACAGACTACAAATGTTTGAATTGAAGAAGAGTAGACCTACCATGTAATGTAGTGAACAGTATATGTCATAAGTACTGCTAGATCTAGACAGATCAACAAACCTGTCGATATAAATTATACATTCGCCTTAAAAACAGAGTGTTTGGCTCTAGATCTAGGTTCCCCCACCAAACTAATCAACTTACCTAGATTTAGATAATATGTATCAGTGGGATCTAGATCTGTCTGATGATGGCTTATTGACCTCAATCAAAAGTTCAATGGTTGTTTCTTTGCAGTCCCCCAGAGTACAAAGCAGCGCTAAGGGACAGAACAGTCCCCCAGTGGGTAGAGCTAGGGGTCTGTACAGTCCCCTAACAACTTCCCTAAATTAAAACAGCTGCCATTTTCTTAAACATTGACCAAGAGGTAAAAGTATGGTACCAAAATCCACAGGAGACACCGACTTTTCATGTGGACTTGCTATTAAAAGCGATATTGCCCCAGCTGTAAACATTTAAAAATCTGTAGAAACCACGCACTTGGATTTTTTATTAGTATTTATCAAAGAATGTTTTAGCATACAGCTTGCAGGTGCTAACAAAAATATCAATCTGTTAAGACAAATTGATACAAGGTACTGTGCAAACATTGGAGAACTTATGTTCGAAACTGTGATGTTCTTGTTTATGTTCATGTTAATTAATTTTGAAACCATTAAGTGGGGTTGGGTTGTGTTGAAAGTGGATGAAAAATCAACAAAAAGTATCCTGTAGTGTAGTAATTTCTCGGAGTGTCTATGTGTTGGTAGATCATGTTATCCAAGAACACGAGAATGGCATCCTCCACGCCCGTCTTGGCACGATAGGCAAATTGCAGGTTATCCTGTATGTCTTCTTTTGATTTCCTCAGTTCTTTCAGAACCAGTTTTTCTAAACATTTCTTAAGCACTGATTTTAGAGCCACAGGTCTTAGGTCGTTCAAATTTTGTATTGATTGTTTTGCTTGGTGTTTGTTTTTTTCGGGGGGGGG
>NW_004797487.1:796389-800800 GCF_000002075.1 Aplysia californica | reverse complement strand
AACTTTCGCAGAGGTGAACAACTTGTGTTTCGCGCGCTCATATGACCTTAGCAGTTGCGAGCGCCGTAAAACCTTATACTACTACTAGAGAATGGAAAAGTAAAAAGTGAAGTAAGAGGTCGGGTGGAGAAATGACAGCGGGTGGTTGACGGGTGGGTGAGGTTGCTCCTTCCTTCCTAACGATCATCTATCGCCCTTATTAAGTTATCTTCTTTTTTGTGTGTAGGCCTATACGTTACTCTCTTGTAACACCTCTAATTTTCAGCAGCTGTAGGTCTATGACCTAAATGTGTCGCAAGTGCCCTACAATTCTTTGAAGTGAGTCTTGCAGTATTATAATTATAGCTCGTTCACTTTCGTCTGACCGCGGTCAAAACGGGATAGAAACAAATCGCCCTGTTTAATCTTTCTATCTTCGCATGCGAGTCAAAAAGTTAAAGCGATTAACAGAATCTAAAAGCCCATTCATAAAAGTCATTGCAAACTAAGGTTCTGGCACGTTTTCTTTGATGTAAGCCTAAAGTGGGTAAAAAAAATTATAGGGGATTTACAGAATGCACCTAAAACATTTAAAAGTTAACATGTTTTCCTCAACACCACTCTTTAACGTTCACCTAAAGGGGCCCATACACGCTCATTCGTTTGTCAAACATTTAGAATCAAATGTTTTTGACAGTTTGACATTTGCCCTGCACGCTCAAATATTTTGTCAAACATTAGTTTGTGCCAAGAATTTGTTATGGGCGGACCAACAGCGTTGGCTATTGCTTTAGCCTTGCAAAGAAAAACAAAAAAAGAAGAGAAAAGAGGCCACACATTGGTTTTTGCAGCGCCAAAAATTTGGCCATTCTAAATTATTACATGAGTTGCGATGTACTGAGCCAAAAGATTTCAGAAACTTTTTTCGGATGGACGGACATTCGTTTGAAGAGCTTTTGGAACTTGTGAGATTTTTTAAAATAAGTAAACAAGATACAGTTATGCGTAGTGCCATATCTCCCGCTGACAGACTTTCAATAACCCTTCAATTTTTTGACAACTGGGAACACTTTCGAAGACCTCAAGTTTCTGAACGCCATTTCTCCTCAAGCCATTGGACGTATTGTAATGGAGATGTGCAGTGCCCTGAATAAGTGTTTGCAGCCGTACATAAAAGTAAGAAAACAATATTATACTCTTATTAGTTGTGCTCGTTTGTAGTAAGAATACATTTTATTTGATTTCAACAATATTGTTTCTGCCAGTGGCTTTGCGATGGATAGCCTATATATATATATCAAGGAGTTTAGAACTAATGGGGCCTCCTCTCTCTCTTCGCGGCGCCACGAGCAGTACGCCGCGGTGGGGATCAAATATGGCCGCCGAGTGTGGGCTAAATCTCGAACTGTGGCGTTTCTTTTTATAAAATCTTATCGGGCTAGGCCACGTTGTGGGGGTGGGCGGGGTGGGGGAATGCACTCAAGGAAGAGGGGATGGAGCAGTGATGAAAGAGGAGGGGCGGGCCTTGGGAAGGGATGAAGGAGAATGGGAAAAATTAAATAAAAGAGAGAGAGAGAGAGAGAGAGAGAGAGAGAGAGAGAAAGAGAGAGAGAAAAAGAGACAGACAGACAGACAGACAGACAGACAGACAGACAGACAGACAGACAGACAGACAGACAGACAAACAGACAAACAGACAGAAGAGAGAGAGAGAGAGAGAGAGAGAGAGAGAGAGAGAGAGAGAGAGAGAGAGAGAAATTGTGATCAACTGAGGGGCTGACGGATAATGACAGGGAGAAAAAAAAAATTCTGTGTGTGATACGGACTATTCAATTCTTTAAGAGTTTTATGTTATAATCTAGTTTAAAAATCAGAAAGATGTGTAAAATAAGAAGAAAACTTGTCCAAGTAACATAAAATTATCAAACATACCAAATTATAAAGATAATCTTTCAAGATACCAAAATATTTAATTATTAGAAATGGATAAAAATATACTTTAAAACTGAATTTAAGATATTATGATTGCATGACTTTAGGCGTGTGCCATAACTAACTTTATGTGTAAGGAATAGCGAACACAACAGAGGGTCGATGCCAGCTTTATCTGATTGCTAACAGTATGTCTTGGTCTATAAATAATAATATTATTGATTACAATAATTTTGTTTCCTGGTTTTCACAAAGTAAAGCGCACAATGATTTCAAATATTTTTTTAAAAAAGAGATAACAGCACCTTTGGAGGTGTGATCGCATGCATGAGCGTGGATGACCTTTGAAGGTTTTCTTTTCTTTCTTTTTTTTTTTTGTTCAGTAAAGTATGATATGGAGAGCAGCGTTTTTAGTCCCTATTACACTCCGGGGGGAGGGTGGGGGGGATAATTTATCTCAGTCAGTGATGACTCTTGTGTATTAAAATTTGTTGTTGCTTTGTTTGGTTTATTTTTTAACAGCAGAATCTTAAGTGAACCGGAATTATTGATTGTGGGATCTTAGGTGAAGACTACAACAATAGAATTAAACCGAGTATAGTTCTATCAAACAAGACTCAAACTCTTATCCATCCCACCTACCCTCTCCCCTCATCTGATATGGTGTGAATTTTCTTTAACATAGAAAATATTCATCATTATTGTTGTTGAGTATTGATTTCATATTCTAATGGAGCCAACAGATATCTACATTTAGACAACAGTAGCGTCTAATTTGCACACACAATGGAAAACAATATAAATGTATAATATGTATATATACATACACACATAAAAATTATATATATACACATAATAATTATATAATATATAAGAATAAGAATACTTTTATAAAATTGAGTATCTCGGTCTTTCTGCTGAGGTGTTGTATCCCTTTCAGCCTGGGTTGGCCTTGCAGGTAGCGCCGGAGCCAGCCTCTTATGAATATTAATGGTCTAAATTGTGTTGCTGGGGCCATAAAAACATTTTCATTCAAATTTTTTAAAAGGAAAACAACTTAACTGTGAAAACTTCGGTCCACTGCAGCATCATATCGGTTCTTACATTTAAATACAACACATATGCAAGGCATTTTTACTAATTGACTTGCCTAATCTCAAGGACCTCGGAATAAAACCTTTCTTATTCTTATCTAGATTTCAATGCGTGAGTCGGGGATTCGCGCAGCGCAGGAAGACCACAGTTCCGCCGCGAGAGAGGGCTCCTATCAGGCGTGCGGTGCCGCCCACAGAGCATCCTCCATTACTTTTAACCTCTCCTTGATATATATATATATATATATATATATATATATATATATATATATATATATATATATATATATATATATAATTTCCATCTCTAAGCTTTTTGGATTGAAATTTGCAAAATAACTCGAAAAATCATGTATTTATCCTTGAGACGGAATGTAAGTTCCAGGTTCCAGTCACGGTCGGCTGTTGCTACGGCATATGTACATTGCCAGTCTGATGATCCCCTGTATCCATAGGAACTGCTAGCCGGTTCACTCATGCTGCTCATTGGAGTGCTGGCTCGGCTGTCTTGTTGTGTGACATTAATACGTGTATGCACCGTTTTGCGATGGAGATTTCCACACCGACCTTCAAAAAGTACGTCGTTGATGGCTTCTTTAGCAAAGAGAATTGTCTTGGTCGACACTTCCCTCCGCCTCCTGGTCGTCATCGATCTGAAACGAAATAATATACATATACGTGTATTTTTCATTTAGTTGCCGACAACTGTTATCGTCAATTGAACTTTTTACTTTCCATAACAATCTCACACTAACTAGACGCAGTAATATTGATTCCATCTCTGTGGCTCTGAAACTCAGTCAAATGCAAGAGTGTTTGTAGTTTTTCATCTCCATCAACTTGTAACGTCGTCTAGGAGATGATACAACCTTTTTTTAACGTTCTTTTACGAGAAGCAATCATTAAAACTCTCGAACAGGAAATCCCATTCAAATCGGCTGGATTCAAACCAGGACCTTTAGCTTGATAACCAGGTGTGCCAACCACTGCAATGTGCTATCCAGCCCCTGCCCCACCCCATCCCCACCTCCGAACCAGCACCACCACCAACCCACTCAGACTTGTTTTGAGTGAGGTTTTTTTTATAGACTGAGCGGGCTGAAGTGTTACGCCCAAATTTCTCACACAGATCTGAAACTAAATAAGATTTGTTTTTATCTATTTCAGTTTCCAACAACAGCTGAAGAATGGAAGCCAGTGATCGATGATTGGTGTTCTGCTGTAGGCCTAAACTGCACCATTTCCAAAAAGAAACATCCAAATTTGAGTTTATTTCGATTTCCAAAGGGTGACGAAAGGTAAGATTACCTACAAGTAAGAATACCTACAAGTAAGAAGAAGAAGAAGAAGAAGAAGAAGAAGAAGAAGAAGAAGAAGAAGAAGAAGAAGAAGAAGAAGAAGAAGAA
>NW_004797487.1:792421-793816 GCF_000002075.1 Aplysia californica | reverse complement strand
TTTTATTAAGATCAACGAATTTTACAGATAGGATTCATTCTACTTCAAAGGAGATAAATAGTCCCCGATTCCTACGAACGAGTCAAAGCTAAAGATAAGGCACTGAGTCAGTATGGGAATATCCGGAGTGTTTGACTCGATGGCCTTCGCTAGCCAAGTCAGGAATCCGACTGTGCACGTCCTTGAGTATAGTAGTCCTTGGGTGGAACATAAACTTTTGTCTTTAATATGCCCCCGCACAAAAAATAACTCTCATGAGTGAGGTCCAGGGATCTGGCAAGCCAACCGCAGTGCGAGGTCTGTAGTACCAATCCACCGCTGAGACACGTTTTCATTCAGATGAGCTGGAACCCAAAGATGCCAAGGGGGCGGTGCTCCATCTTGTTGAAAAATCAAAGCATTCGCGCAGTAAAGTGAATTGACACTTCTTGTCGATGTGTGTTACAAGTTACAAGACAGAGTTTATGTTCCACCACTTCCAGCAAATATCAATGACGTGAAAGATCGAATACAACTACCATCTAGGGTGGACTGAGACATTCTGAGGCGCTTTTGGAAGGAATTCTCGTATGGGCTTGATGTTGTTGCTGCTGCCGGTGGTGGCCACATTGAGCACAAGACTTGTAAAACCTGAAATAAAAACGTGAAGGTATGTACAACACATGTGTCCAAGCTTGAGCTTTCTACTGTTTTGCTTTTGTTTTGTTGTTGTTGTTGTTTTTTATATCGCGTGATGATTTTTGCATACTTGTATTCTTTTTAAATGACCCTGTATTCTGGCGAATAGAACAAAATAAGAACAAAACAATGACAATGCAATTGTGGTCATACCAGCCTGACACTCCAAGGGCAAACTCAACACGCTTCGACTTCAGTCTTTAAGCGATCAGTTGCCACTATGCCGGTCTAAAAGCTCAGATCCGTCTTACGTAATGAATACCGCACTTACTGCGAATGGAAATTGATTGTTTTTTAGAATGCGTGTTAACAAACATTAGATCTTAAAATTTGTCTGTTGTTTTTTTCCTAAACGAATTAGACAATTTTTAATGAATTTTTTTCCTGAGGCAGCATTCAAGTTTGCAAAAAATCCGTGAAGATCCCCGCTCCAGACACCACCAACAAAAATCTATTCCATATATATATATATAAAATTAAACAGACAACTTTTTTGTATTAGATCTACATCTTTTCTTCGTTCTGTGAAAAATTCATGAAGATTGGATGAAAAACGGTGGAGATATTTAAAAAAGTATAGCGAAAAGTAGCGTTTTGAGAAAACGGCCGATAAAGACAAATAAAATATTGACTTTATGAGGAAATGGTGGTGACAAACATGACCGGTATGGGACAAAATACGGTTTTGTGTGTGTGTGTGTGTGTGTGTGTGTGTGT
>NW_004797487.1:790559-792238 GCF_000002075.1 Aplysia californica | reverse complement strand
ATACATACATACATACATACATACATACATACATACATACATACATACATACATAAAGTTAAACAAAGAGAGACAGAGAGATAGCGAGAGGCCTTGACCATCATTTATTTATTCATGGTGCAGAAACGAGAGAGAGAGAGTAAAGGAGAGAGAGAGAGAGAGAGAGAGAGAGAGAGAGAGAGAGAGAGATAAGGAGATACTACTGGGGGTCGTGGACAGAAAGACGTTGAAGAGCCACAGTAGTTTTACTTACTGGAACTTAAACTGATTGTACTTTAAATTACGGTGACATTTATTCAGATCTAAAGAGACGGAGTAATGTATCTGCGTCAATTAGATCAAGCTGATAGTTCATTGTCTTTGACAACTTTTGGCGTCGGAGAAATTTCCGAGATGTGACGTAAGCAAGGAGTTTTTACTGTAAACTCCTTGGACGTAGAGTCCTAGGCCAAGGGCCTAGCCTAGTCAACTAGTCTTGTCTTGTCAGAAGCCAGAGGAGAGTAGCCTACCAACTGTAGTCATCCAGCACAGAATTGTGAGAATTCTACACTTAAGTGTAGGCCTAGAATTCTGTGTCCTCCAGTCAATGCAGTCTAGGCCTAGGCTAGGGCCTAAACTCTAAACTTTGAGAAAAGAAGAGTTGGGTGGGTCTACTGACTAGTGACTACCACAGAATTCTACACTAATTCTGTGCTGACTACTGACTGTGTCATTTGACTGAGTCAGAGAGAATGTGTTTGGTTCAGGTGCCTTCCTGCCCTAGATTCTAGATCTAGATTCTAGAGATATACCTTGTATCTAGATCTAGAATTAGATCTAGAATTCAAACGTCTGTTGAGCTGAGCCTGAGGAAAGGTTTACCGTCTGGTTCATTTCGTCAAAGTAAAGTCAATGAGACATGACTGAGACTCGAAGTAGTCTAGATTTCTAGGTGAAGAGGTAAATGTTTACTGAGATTCTAGATTATTATAATTATATATGCACCCACACCTAGATATATACATATCTAGATCTAGAATCTAGATCTAGGTCTCAATCTAGATCTAGATCTATCTAGATATATAGATTATCTAGATCTAGATATAGATGCATTGATTTGAGGGCTAAACTGCCACTTTTTGCTGTAGAACACACATAATATAGCCACTAAAACGCTTGCAAATCAAAGTAAAAAATATCAATCCTAAACATCAAATCATTATTAAGTGAAATGCAGGGGGCATGCTCCCCTGATACCCCCATATTGTTAAATTTACTATTTTCAAACATCAATAACTCACTCAATCACTATTGTTTTGCGGCTAAAATGAAGACCATATATTCGTGTTTAGCTTGCAAAATACGGCTGCCCAAAATACTTACTAATCTAGATCTAGAATCTACTACTAGATTCTAGATCTAGAATCTAGATCTAGAAAAGAAGTAGATTCTAGGTCTAGATCTAGATCTATATAAAACGGGCGGTATTTTTTTACTTTCCCTCCCGTCTCACACTCAGCTACCAATTGTCTATTTTCTACTAAATATTGATGCGCTGAACACGAATATCAACTTCATTTCCGTCGCAAATTAATAGTTTTTGAAATATTTAATTGTTTTTAACCGAGATAGACATGCTTTGGACCAATCGGGGGGTTCCAGGAGGGCCTGCCCCACTGGGGTAAAAGAAAATCTGGGGG